>NC_133660.1:253003274-253198059 GCF_037893015.1 Macrotis lagotis | reverse complement strand
GATTTAAGAGCTACCAGAATTACCATCATTGATTATGTTTATTATCTTCTACAGAAAGAAAGCATAAAATCAAACAAAGACATAGAAAAGCCTGAATGGCAGTTGATATTCATCCCATTACAACAAAAACAGCTTGCTAAGAAACATATTCTTTCTCTTCTCTCCCCATCTCATCTTCATGCTAGAAGATATTTTATTTTGATCTTTTTACTATTGTGATATATATTTTTTAAAGAAACTTAAGTGGGGGTGGCTAGGTGGCATAGTGGATAAAGCACCGGCCCTGGAGTCAGGCGTACCCAGGTTCAAATCTGGTCTCAGACACTTAATAATTACCTAGCTGTGTGGCCTTGGGCAAGCCACTTAACCTCGTTTGCCTTGCAAAAATACCTGGAAGAAGGAAGGAAGGAAAGAAAGAAAGAAAGGAAGAAAGGAAGGAAGGAAGGAAGGAAGGAAGGAAGGAAGGAAGGAAGGAAGGAAGGAAGAGAGAGAGAGAGAGAGAGAGAGAGAGAGAGAGAGAGAGAGAGAGAGAGAGAAAGAAAGAAAGAAAGAAAGAAACTTAAATGACTTGTCCAATGTCACTTAGTAACTACCTTAAATTTTTAAGATCCTTCAAATTCATGTCATTTCCCCTGTACCATGCTGGTCTTAGGATCTTATTTCTGTTTATGACTTGTATACCGTTTCCTGGAGGAGAAATAACTATGGAAGGCTTGGAAGGAATGAAATATTGTTCATTTCTTTTTTCTTTTAAAAACAGTTTTTACCCATATCTGTGATTTTATTGGAATAAGAAATTCCTGGAAAGGAAACTGTCTTTACCAATGAAGATCAACTGTACTGCAACATAAAGTTGCCCTAAGAAGTCAAGTATTTTGTTCTGTAGCTATCACATTTGAACTGAATTCTTTCAGATTCAGATGGCTGCACTTCATGTACAGTGGCTATAGTTTGGGCTTGGAGTCAGGAGGACCTGATTTCAAATACAGCATGAGACACTGGAGGTGTAACCTTCAATGAATCACTTAATGTCGGTTTGCCTAATCTTCCTCATCTGTAAAATGAACAATAAATAGTATACAATGACAGTGATGATCTAGATGAGGTGATCTGAAACGAAAAGTCATTGAAATAGGGTAAATAGTGGTGTCTTGAAGAAAACTTTAACTTTTCCCCCTAATAAGAGGAAAAAGACCTTTTGCTTCACTTGGGACTCAGTTTCCTCACTTATAAAATGATAGGATTAGATTACAGGACAATAGGGAAAAAGAGTAATAAGTTTTGGGTTCAGTCCAGGATCGGCTACTTACTATTCAGTAAAGTCACTTTAAATGAGAGGGTTGAACAAGATAACCTTTGAGGTCTTCTTCAATTCTAAAGCTGTGACGCTATGACTAGATAACCACTAAAATGCTTTATAAGATTTATAAGAAAAATATCAATTATCAAAAGGACCAGATTTCAGAATTAGAAGGAACCTCAATAGCCACTGAATTCAACCTTATACCTGAAAAATAGAGTCCCCTTTACAATATACTTAAGAAGCAGCCAATTAGTAGGCACTTAATGACTGCCAATTATTAAGGGGGGGCCCACTCTGTTCTTGGTAGCCTATTAACCTTTGGGTAGCTTTTACTATATAGTTGGAAACAATGATGAGAAATTGGAAAAAAAAGTTCATCTTGAAGTCAGTAAATTTCCTATGGATTGAGGGAAATTCACTTTCAGCTATGCCTTGGATTCTGTTGACACCTGAGGTTTCTTCCAGCTATGAGATCCTATAATATTTTGGGATCAGAATGATGTTTTATAACATTATATATTAAGTATCATATATGAAATATAAATTTCATTACATTAAAGTATGTTTATTTATGTCAGATGCTATTGTACTATATTATGTTAGACATAATATATTTATACATATAAGTGATTTATTATACTACCTATAATTCATTATATAATAATATTAATATATTAAACATATTTTATATATTTATTTATAATTAATTGACATATCTTGCTGATATCACTGTAGGACTGATACTCATGATCCAGAGTGATATACAATATGATATGATGTCTTGTGATGGGTTCCTTCTCTACTGCCTTCAAAAAATCCAAGTCTCTCCTCCTAAACTTCAAGAAAATAAACACTTCACTAGATCCTACACTTCCCTCAAACTGTCTTTCCATCTGTCCTATCTTGTTTAAGCCAAACTTCTTGAAAAAATTGTCTACACTTGCTGCCAGCAGCTCCCATTTTCTTGCTCACTCCTTAGCTGTTTTAATCCAACTTCTGATCTCATCACTTAACCAAAATTGCTGAATTTCCAAAGTTACCTGTGATTTGCTTCTGTTTCCTCATCTTTAAAACAAGCTGCAAAAGGAAATGACAAACTATTCCGGTATTTTTGCCAAAAGAACTCCAAATGGGGTGATGAAGAGTGGGACTTGACTAAACAACAACAGATCTGATCATTTGACTCTAGTACTCATTTGACTACAGTGGTTTCCTCTTGCCCCTGGAATGAAATATAAACTCCTCTCTCTATTTAGCTCTGAAAATCCTAGACAACCAGAATCCAACCTGGAAGCCTCGTTGGACATGAAACCCCCCTTCTTTATGCCATAGTCCAACCAACTCACCTTCTCTCAGTTCCTCAATCATGTCACTCCATGCACCATTTCTGTCCACTTACAGTTATTATTCCTCCATATATTCAATATACTCTCTCCTGCCTTATCTCCCTTCAAGATTGAGGTAAAGCACTAACTTCTGCAGGAAGTTTTGTTTTGGGGTTTTTTTTGTTTGTTTTTTGTCTTGTCTTTTATCCAGCACTCTCCCTTCTGAAGCTATCCTGTATTTGACTATTAACTATTTTTATTTATTCACTTTATATTTTTGTTGCCTATATTTCAGATCTATTTGTTTTCTCCTACATCACAATGTTTTATCATTGTGGAATAGAAGAGGTCTTCCGTTCTTTGTATTTGTGGCACCAGTTGCCCAGCGCAGTTCTCGACACTGTTGTGGATGGGATTCCATCTGCATCCTCTGGAGGGGATATCTTTATGAGGTCACAGATGTGCTGGCTATTGGAGAAGTTAAGGTCAACAATGTAAGATAAAGAGAGTGATTCCTAAAGAAATAATCTGCTTATGTGAGATCTCTACTAATATATATTTGGCAAAGGGTTCTTCTGTTAAGCCTTAGTTTATTTTTCTGTGTCAGAAAAAGAAGGTATAGAAACAAGATGTACTATAAACTCAGTCTATCTCAGTTACAAGTTAAGGTAATCAGAGTTAAGAGTTTAGCATTTCCAGGGCACCCATTTGAAGAAGGCATTCTCATCTTCTCCAGAATTTATATAAATCCAGGGTGGGTTTTCTCCCCCTTTAAAAAACAAATCACTTGTGTATAGCTCCATTGACTAAAAATTTTCAAGTGTTAACAAGACTTTGCTATCCCCCCTGCTGCCCGCTTCGTGCAGGGAGAACCATGTGTCATCCTAAGAAGACTGCAATGAACGGCATGAGCAGTCAAAATATTTACATATTCTTCCATGAGATATTTCATAGAAAGACTTAACAGGCATAAGTATGCCATGACAAGCATGTTCGCTTATCTGAAGAAAAATATTTTGAGTTAATTTCTTGGCATTGAGAAAAGAACTCGTGAAGTGACATCCCCATTTATGGAATGCAGTGATGTCATCTGCTAGCCTTTCATGGGAAGGTCAAACTGATACCAGTTAGTTCTTCTGGGGCCTAAAAAAGAATATTCATACTCTGAGGTTATGTCACTCCCATTGGTAATATTCATAAAGTCAAACCTAGCTGAGATTTTTTTTGGTGACAAGAGACAGAAAGTTATACAAAAATATGTTCGTGAATTATGAATAATTTGCCATAGAAGTGGGAAGAATTCAATCAACAAATGCTCAAGAACATTTCAAATTTAAAACTGACTTCAAATACCTCCAGATGGAGGCAGCTGTGGTATGATATAAGAAACAATGGTTTTCAATTCAGAAGGCATTGGTTCAGAATTTTAATTCAATTTAAGGATAAGATTTCTTAAATATTAGAACTGTCCAACAACAGAATGGGCTTCTTTGAAAGATTGTGTGATTCTGCTTCCTTAGAAGTCTACAAACAAAAAGTGGATGATGCCTTGGCAAGGGGTTATAGTGAGAATTATTCCTTTCATGTATGGGTTGGATTAGATGACTTTTAGTATCCCTTCCAATTCTCAAATTCTATGATTCTGTGAATATCAGATCTGCTATTTATTATCTAGGAAAGCTGAAATTATTTTAGTTCCCAGAGTCTCATTTTGCAAAATGAGGGGATTGAACTAAGTGATTAGAATTGTAGGATATAAGATTCCAAAAGGACCAGAGATTTAGAACTGGAAAGAACTATAGTCATTGGCTATCTAGACTAGATGCTTCATTTTGCAGATGAGAAAACTGAGAGCAGCAATCAGTCCAACTTTTAGCCAAGTTAGAGCCCCTCTTCCTATATCACTGAAAAAGGAATCACTTAACCTCTTTCAAACTTTCATTGATAGAAAACTTACTTGTCTCTGTTATGATTCATTCCTTTGACCTTTCTAATTTTTCAGAAATATTTTCCTTTAATTACTTTTAATTTCCATTTATTGTACCCCATTCTACCCAAGCAGAAAAACTTCCTTTTCTAAAGACATTGGAGCTTAACAAAGCTCTAAATTCAGTCTGATCCTCTCAAATCTCCTTTTCCTTACTATCACATATCTAAGAGAAAACTAATTTTGATCATATCCTTTCCTTTTGCATTCAGACTTCTCTTATCATCCAAGTTTCTATCAAAATGATTGTTATAGAAAAATCCACATGAAGCTGGACACACTATAAATCCTATGAAAACTCCCAAAGCCCATATATCCACACATGTGCACAATGTCATATTTAAAAAATCTTCCATGATAGCAACACTAGCCTGCTGTTGTTCAGTAATTTTTCAGGTCTATCTGACCCTTTGTGATCCCATGTGAGGTTTTCTTGGAAAAAATAAAGATGTGATTTGCCATTTCCCTCTCCTCATTTTGCAGATGAAGAGATCAAAGGCAAACTTGATTCAATTACTTGCCCAAGGTCATATAGCCAGTAAGAGTCTGAGATCAGATTTGAATCCAAAAAAGATGAGTCTTCCTGACCACTGCACCACCTAGATACCCAATACTGTTCTTCTGATTCTTTTTAACAATAAAATCATTCAGGGTTGACTACTGCCATTTATCTTATCTAGTCACAAGAACAAAGAGAAAGCAAGATAGAGATCTGTATCTCTTTCCCCTGTGGGTTTTTTTTGTTGGGTTTTTTTTTTTTTGCATTTAGGACTTAGAAAATTACCCCCTCTTCTAGAGGATGAAAGTTCTTAAATCATTCAGCCCTGTAACAACACACCCTTGACTCTTCCAACCTGACCCCTTTATCATTTCAAACAGAAGCTTTTGAACCGGAAGCAGAAAGAGCTCCAGAGTTTGGAGACCACATTCCAAGGCAAATTCTTGAACCTTCCTCATGACTTGTACTCCAGCTCCACTTTCTACTTTTTCTCAACTGGAGGACAGAGAAGAATGTCCATCTTGAAATTATTTCCAGACTAGATTGAGGCACAGCCATCTAACATCTTGGGAGAGAATGGTACATTATTTTTTGGAGAAAGTCTCTAAACCCAGATCAATACGATTTTGTTTTACATTCATTCCTTACTTCTTCCATTCATTCAACAAACATTTCTTTAAGCAGCAGATCTTGGTGATGTACTTGGGGTCAAAGATACAAAGATCAAAATGGAACCATCTCTGCCCTCAAAGATCACAACAGTGGAGAAAGGACATATAAGATAAAAATTCATGCAAAAAACATTCAAAGTTGCTAAAGAGTCCTTATTGTTTAGAGTTGTTTGCTATGAATGAACTCAACATCTTTCATTCATAAGATTTTGAGTTGGACTGGACCTTAGAATTCATACTATTCAACCTTCTAAACTGGTATTAGTTGGAAATTAGAGTCAAATTCAAATAAGACATTCTAATGGGAAATCAAGTGATCTTTCCCAACATACATAACTTTCTCTGTGCAGAAAGCTAGACTCTAGAAGCTCCTTGAAGTAAAGAACAAAGACATTTTAATCTTTGAGCTACCTAGCATCCACCTAATGGTACCTGACAGAAGATACTTAATTCATGTTAGGTGAATTGGTTGAATTTTTGGAAGAAGAAAGCATGGTAGACCTATATGATGTAAAAACTATAGCACAGCAAAATATCCAAATGTACTCAGAGCCAGAGACAGGAAAAAATACTTATTCACTAATACCTACCTTTGCACTCCTAAAACCCTTGCTGTAATGTTACTGTTCTTTACAGAAAAGATGTTTGATTACCAACAGGTCTGATTTCTACCCAGGGTTGGATGGTCCTCATCTGTCAGTGTGGTTCATCAGAGTGCTAAGTGTCCAGAATTGTGTAGCCAGTACTGAAAGAGTTGCAAAGAAGTAGGAAGTTCAGTCTTAGTCTTTGAAGAGGTTTTAAAAGTTTTGGCAACCTTTGAGTTGAAGCTATAGCATTGATTTAGACTACAACAAACTTCTTTCTTTGACCCTCCATAGAGATGAGAAATTGTACACAAGACTCAAATTAATTCCTACCCCAGAAAGAGCTATATAAGGAATATTGTAGGGGCAGCTAGGTGGCGTAGTGGATAAAGCACCGGCCCTGGAGTCAGGAGTACCTGGGTTCAAATGTGAACTCAGACACTTAATAATTACCTAGCTGTGTGACCTTGGGCAAGCCACTTAACCCCATTTGCCTTGCAAAAAACCTAAAAAAAAAAAAAAAAAAAGGAATATTGCATAGAGTGGGGGCTCAGAAATGAATTCCAAAAGCAAAGCATTTAGGTAACAGATAATCTCAAGTAATAAAAACAGGACCTTGCAGAGTGTTAGCAAAAACTTCTCAGGTTCCAATTAAAAATAACAACAATAATAACAACTCGACATTTGTCTAGCATTACCATTGTACAATCCCCTAAACTCTCTCAACTGACAGGAAATCCCTGATTTTTCCGAACCTCAGCTAGTAAGCTTATTCAGAGTTCATTTTTCCTGAGGCTTGGGAGAAAAGTGTAAAAGGAAATGAGCATAGTATGCAAAGTCAAAGAAAGGAAGATCATTCCTTTCAGCTCCAACAGTACCTTAGAACCTTTTTAAATTACTCAATAAATTACTGCAATATTTCAAATTACTCAATAAATTACTGCAATAAATAATTAACATTTATACAATACTTAATGAAGGGTCTAGTTCTGAGGACATGAATGGTGTCTGCTTCTGAAAGTTCATGATGACATGAAAGGGAGGGGATCTACTCCATATAGAATGAGAAGGTATTCTATCCACTAAGAGTATGGTGAAGGAAAGACCTTTTGATTGACTATTGAGTCAGAATTGAGTTTGCATAAAAAAGACTTTAAACAGTTAAATTGTTCACTTCTCTGAAGATGATAGAGGGAAAGACTGCTTTGTCTGGGGAAAAAAGAGAAGGCCAGAATCTTAGCTTCCCCATGTCAGCCAATATGGGGCCATGAACATGTTGAGGTTGATATTGTCTGCCTCTGTTAGGTCTTTTTTTTCCTGCTCCTACATAATGGGGCAACCAAGATGGAACAGGTCTTGTGACCTATGAAAGGTCAGAAGTGTTCTAGTCAGTGGTCCAAAAATTAGACTTTGCTGGCAGCCAAACCCAAAATCCCTGAGAAGAAATCTGTTGGCCCTGGCTATTATTGAATCAATACTGAGAACCTGTGACTTATAAGAAAGGGTGTGACTCCATCCAATGTCTATGATTACTTTTAGAAGTTAATTTTGGTGGATCAATCTTTTGTAGCAGTTACTTCAGGTGTGAGTCCCCTTTCCTTAAGAACTAAGTTGGGTTTTGTTTTTTGGGGTTTTTTTGGTTTTTGAAAGGCAGTGGAATTAAGTGACTTGCCCAAGGTCACATACCTAGGTAATTATTAAGTGTCTGAGGTCAAATTTGAACTCAAATCCTCCTAACTCCAGGGGTGGTACTCTATCCACTGTGCCACCTAGTTGCCTCAAGGACTAAGTTGTAAAAGGTCCTATTAGTTCAGAGAATATTTTTTAAAGTTCCTTTTATGCTATATCTTTTCAGTAAATAGCACATTGTAAAATATAGTTGAAACAATTGATTAAATGACATTTGAATATCACTCATTAGGTCAATAAATGACAGATGGGAAATATTAAAAGCAATTGATGTTTGATATGAGGGGAACACAGCAGAATGGTAGACTAGAATGAAATAATAGAACCTCACTTCTGCTGTGACATTATTTTTAAAATCCTAAGAGGGAGTTGCTAATCATCTACCTGCTGGGACCAAATTTGACAAGGCTGGTAGAGACTGGGATAAGAAAGGGGCAACTAAGTGGTACAGTGGATAAAACATTGATCCTGGAATGAGGAAGACCTGAATTCAAATTTGGCTTCACATGCTTGGTATTTACTAGCTGTGCGACCTTGGACAAGTCACTTAACCCCATTGCCTTACTTCCCCCCCGCCAAAAAAAAGAAAAAGAATTTAGTATTAGGAAATTCAAGGTCTATTTGAATTAAAATACACAAATAGAGCAAGGCAACATGATATACTCTGAAAATATTCTAGACTTTTCTAGTCCAAAATTAGGAAAAGTCAGAGTGGAGGATTAAGAGCAACCTTGTTGAGCCATCAGCCTCTCCAATTCAAAAGTCAATTAGGGGACTCTTCATTATTCAGAATGTGAACCCCGAGTCATTTTTGACAAGAAACAAGTCCCCAAAGTTCCCACATGGTAGTAGAAGTGGGAAGAGAATAACCATGCATGTACTATATAATACCACTCTTTGACATCATAAAGAAATCTCTGACCAGAGACCCTCCAAAGATGTGCCAAGTCACAGCAATGGCCCTGGATTCCATGATATCAGAGGATTGACATTTTAGGGTCATGAAATTTATTTAACATAAAATAAAAGGAAAAGGAATAGATGAAGTTCTCCTGCATATCGCCTTGGCCAAACATAGTCTAGACCTTCCTATGCCCATGTGTCATAGGAAGATGAGAAAGAGATAAGTATCAAAAGTTCAATCTGAAGTAGTGAGGAAAAAAAAAAGAAAAAGGAGAGGCTAATTGGAAGAAGGACATTGGATCTATCTTGTGATCTTTTCACTAACCAATGAAGTTTTCAGATGTTGTCTTCCTTACCACTTTGTGACTGTCTTGACTTCCAATCCAATCCATCCCAGCGGATCCGATACAACTCCCAGTATAGACTGTAACGACAACTGTTTATAGCTATTTAACTAAATGGCCGGCCTGGAAAGTTTTAATTTCAAGTTCAAAGAGGCAAAAGTTGAATGTAAACACTATCGGGAACTCTATCCCAAGGTCAAAAAAAGGAATGGGTCATTCTGCTTGAACATAACCAGGTTCTGTATTCCCAATATTTCATCAATTTATTTCCCATTGCAAAGAATTTCCACTGTTGGAGGTGGGTTCACAACCTCTATATAGGTGTTGAAACGATCATGTTTTTATTTTTTCTTTTCTAATGAGAAGGAAAGGAGTATTGTTAAATGGGGGGGGGGGGGAAGCCTAGTCATCATTTTCAATACCTTTGAGTCCAGAGCCAAAATAACACTTCAAATAGATAAGAGGAATATGTGTGCATTGGTTATATTAAATATACAGTTGGTCTCTGCATGAATAGTGATTAACCTGTGCTGGTCCACCTTCCCCCCTATTTATTAGTATCTTCTTCTTACTCTAACTGACATGTCTAGATTTGAATTGAACTGAATTGAGACAACTCTAAGATCTCTTCTGGTACCAAAACTATGTAATCCTATGAGAATTCATGATATTTTCAATTGATTAGAGAGTCCTCATACATTGGTATCAAAACATAAGAATAGAATTCTGGAAAGGAATCCCATCTCTGATATCATCTGTGCTACTGAGCAAATCATTTAACCTTTCTGGACCTCAAATTTCTCATCTCTATAATGTGGTACCTTCCTCTTCTAAACATAGAATCCTATGATGTCATGGATTCAAATCCTACCTTTCACCTTTACCATTTGCCAGCATTTAGTTAAATTACTTAACTTCTCTGGATCTCATTCTCCAGAGCTATAAAATGTGGTGCCTTCCTGAGCTAAATATCTATTCCTATGAAGATGTGGGTTCAAATCATGCTTCTGACATCTGTCAGTCATGTGAGACTGAGCAAATTATTAAAACTCTCTTGAGTCTCTGATGACACTCAAATTGCAGAAGGTTTGCAATCTGGTTTGTGGGATAAATTTCCTCATAGCTGAAGTTCCTGTGTCTTTAATGTATTGAAGCATTGATAGATTAAGAAACTAAGGGTCAGGGAAATTAAATGAGTTGCCTATGCCCCCACAGTTATTAAATACAAAATCCAGGTTTGAGCCCACATCTCTTGACGCAAAATCCACTGCAGTTTCTAAGATACCATGCTGTCTCACAGGAAGAATCATTATGTCCATATGACTTTCCTATATGCAACACCCTTCCTACGTGTTTATAAATGATAACACTAAACATTAATTTTGACGTAAAAACAAATCATCTTTAGAATTTGTCTCCTGCTCTGATGCTAGCGTTTGCCCATTTTTGACATGCTCTCTATGAGCTATTGGTCTTATGAATGAGAGAGTGAAACAAACAACTAATATATGCAGGTGTCTTCTTCTTCAGTGGGTAAAGGTTAAGGAAAATTGATTAAAAACAAATGAGATCTATGGCAAAGGGAGAGGAGTAAGATGACTTCCCCTCCCCACCTCAAATTAATCAGCATATAAATTAATCTTGCCTCCAAACCAAAAGTAGGACAGGAAGTATTGCCATCAGTATGCTGTAACCAGAAGTCCCTTCCTCTAAGGAATGCTAATACATATTGCCAACAGCTGGGTAAGAAGTGTGCATTTTTACAAAGGGACAGAAGGCAAAGGCAGGGAGGAACAAAGGGAATAAAAGGGATTGATACTGGCTTTGTTTTAAATGACCAGTGTCACCTTGACCAGGTAATTTAAACCTCTCTGGACCTCAGTTTCTCATCCAGTTCTTAACACAGTGTCTGACACATAGTAGGCATTTCAGAAATGTTTGAGTTTAATTAATTTGGGACAACTCTAAGATCTTTTCTGGCACCAAAACTATATAATCCTATGAGAACTCATTATATTTTCAATTGGATAGAGAGCCCACATACATTGGTATTGAGGCAGGGAAAAGATGTAGAGAATTGTGAACTAGCAGAAACAAAACTTGTAATCTTAAAGGCTGTTAAATCTTGCTAAATTGGGTGGAGATCCCCCACTCTTGAGATGTAAATCGACTACCATGGGAAAGATGTAGAGAATTATAAATGTAGCAGAAAGAAAATTTGTAATCTTAAAGGCTGCTAAATCTTGTTAAATTGGGTGGAGGTTCTCCACTCTTGAAATGTAAATCGACAACCATTGTTTCATTGTTTAATGTTAAATTTGCATACTGATCTCCTCAGGCTTCAACCTTTTCCCTAATTCCAGGTCCAGTAAAGGGGAAGGGAATTTACCTTTTGCCCTCTGGATAAGGGACAAGACCATAAAAATCTGGATTGGACCTCTGCTCTGGGCCAGTGGTGTCTGACTCACTGGTCCAGTCTACTCTGCTTGACTTTTTTTTTTAGCTATCTCTTTACATATCACTTTTTTATGTGTTATAACTTATTTTAATAAATATTTATTTTCTTTCCACACTTAAAAAAATAAAGCCTCTGGCCAGTCAACTCTGCTTAACCGTTCTTTTACCTCTCTTTTTACCTTCCACACTCCTGTTGAACCCTGGTCAGCTGACCTGACCAGTTCACTCTGCAATCAATGTGGTCTGCTCTTTAAACTTTTCTTAATTTTTCTATCACTTTCTTATGCGTTGTAACTTCTTTTAATAAATCTGTATTTTCTTTTCACACCTACATTTCTGGGTCTGAATTGCGATTCATTGTGAGTCAGTAATTGAACCCAAGAAGCCAGCAGCTATAATATTAAGGCATAGAAATAGAATTCTGGAAAGGTCCTTGGCACAATAGATGAACCCACTATGGTATATTGAGGGACCTAGGCATACACATAGGACAGGCAGGTTTGGACAATTTGTATCTGCATCTTTGGAGAGAATGCCCATCAGAATGAGATCACAAACCCAAGTGAATATGTCTATTAGAACTAAAAATACAAAAAAAAAGGAAAAAATGGAGGGATTTAGTTGATTGTAACCTGAAAATGAGACAACAGGAAAAAAAATGACTGTTAATGCAAAATTTTATTTTGTTTGGTTTTTCTTTTGCTTATCTTGAAGTATAGTTTTAGGACTACCATCCTGAAAATAATCCAATCAACAATTCAGTCAAATTTTTATTAGAGAATTTCCAGGGGCATGAAAAGTTTGAATGACTTACTCTGTGTTAGTCAGTCAGTATTTGTCAGAGATGAGAGACTTTGAACCCAGATCTTTCACTATTCATTTGTTGTTTCTGAAAGAAAATTATGGAACATTTTCTACAATATCTCTCCTGTAAGTGTGATCTCCTGTAAGAGGTGGTTCCTTGATGTTTCTATACTTTGGATTTGTATCTTAAAGTCTTCTCAAAGTATTAATAAATGCTTTTTTTCATTTATACATTTAAATTATTTAATCAGTTTCAAAATTCCTAAACAGTTTCTTTTCTCTTTTAAGTTCCTCTCTCTCTTTCTCTCTCTCAATCTCTCTCTCTCTTCTAATTATATATATATATATATATATATATATATATATATATATATATATATATATATATATATATATGAAATTTGGCCTCAGACACTTATTAGCTATATAACCCTAGGCAAGTCACTTACATATATATATATATTTGTTCCTTGAATAGATTTTACTAATCCACATAGTAAATCTTTATTAAACATATGCTAAATGCCATGATGCAAAGACAAAAATGAACCTCAAGGAGCATGCATTCTAACTTGGAGAGATAGCTGGGGATGGTCTAGCAGAGTCATTTAGGAGATACCAAAGTTCTTGCTTTATCTTTATGTTAGAACTATCCCCTTGTAATGAAGTACACTAATTAAGCAAAGATAATAAATACAGGAACTACTTCTGACAATACAAATGCTGTCTCCATGGTCTCCCAACTCTATGCTAAGAGTGGAATGATTTTCATTATCTTTTCTTTAAGATCTAATCTGGTTATTACACTTAATCAAAGTCTGGCTATATTTAATGTTCTCATTTACATTGGGTTATTAGGTGATACAGCAGATTGATCATTCTAGACCTGATGTCAAGAAGACCTGAGTTCAAATTTGACCTCAGACACTTAGCCCTGCTTGCCTCAGTTTTCTCATCTGTAAAATGATCTAAAAAAGGACATGGCAAACCATTCTTGGCATCTTTGCCAAGAAACCCCAAAAATGGGGTTGTGGAAAGTTAGAAATGAATGAAACAACTGAACAACCACCAACATTTACGTTACTCTGATCATTGTGTATCTTTTTCTTCTATTTCTGCTCTCTTCACTCAAAATCACTTCATACAAGGCTTCCCATATTTCTCTGAATTTCTCATATATGTCCTTTTTTTACATCAAAATGATGTGCCATTCCATTCAAATATCACAGTGTACTTGATCATTCCCCAATAAATGGATGCCTATTTTGTAATGAGTCCTTACAACCCTGATAAGACCTATTAGATTTTGGATGGGTTGAGTATTCCCCTTACTGTGTTGAAGATATCAGGAGAAAGTCAAAACAACCTCCTGAATATGAAGTGAACCCTTTGAGGTGAACTTTTGGGAGAATATGAGCCAAATGGCCAATCATGAAGTATGATAATCATCGGTTAGAAGACCCAAGATGATGCTTTGATCACTAACCTTCCCCCATCTGGCTTTTTCTTTTAACATGTTTCCATGTGATCATGAAATCCTCATTTCTGATGTCAAAGACTTCCTTTATTAATTTTACACCTTATATATCTCCTCTCTATTTAAAAAAAAAGCAAACTATGCAGTTCTGGCAAGCCACCAATGTGTCCACCCACCCAATCTTTGTTGTTCAACTGAAGAGAGTACTCACAAACAAATAAAAACAACCATGGGATCTACATTAATTGGGGATGAAATGGGGAATAAGAGTTCTACTTGAGGGAATTTAATACTTTTCTTACACTACTCCTGAGCATGTGGCACAGAATACATTCATCTCAAAAGCAGATTTTTTTCTTCAGTTAAGTGTCAATACTAAGTATAACACTAACCATCATTTCTGGAATACAACAGTCTGACTATTTCAGGAATGTAAAGCCTTTACAGTTTCTAAAAATGGGTGGCAGGTTGGGAAACCACGAAATTCCTATTCCTTCTTCAGGGAAGGCTTCCAAAACATATGATGTTTTGATTCTAATAAATTCAAAAATAAACTGTGAATATAAATGCAACCAGAATACATAGGATGCAGGACAGCTTCCAACTATGAGGGCAGTTTGCAAGAAGGAATTGAGCCTTTTGTCCTTTAGTTTAGGGCTAGGGGAAAGAACACTATAAATGAGACTATACAGCCTAAAGCAATTTCTCTGGATATTCACACTAAAGGAGCAGAGACTTGAGACCACAAAGGGGTGACAAGCTGAAAGAAACTGTCATATATGACCATGAAAAATTAAAAATGAAATGAGAGGATATGAGGTCTATATACGTTGGAGGTATTTTCTTAATATTTTACATTTTCAAAAACAAGTTTTGTGGATATCTTTTTTGTAATGTTCAAGTCATTTTTGGATATAATCCTCACACTCCTAATGAATTCTTCTTTCTGAAAAGGAAAAATATTCAGCAAAACTGAATCCTATGTTTCTTCATGGAAATCTAACCTGACAATGAATATAACATTTCCAACTTTGCCTTCTGGATAAAGGGCAGGACCATAAAAATCTGGGTGGGACTTCCACTCAACACCAGTCTTCTCTGACTCATTGGCCCAGTCAGCTCTACTCGACTCCTCTTTGTCTCTGTCTCTCTTTACCTACCATTTTCTTATGTGTTTTAATTTCTTTTAATAAATTTTTAATTTCTTTCCACCCTTGCTTTCCCAAGTCTGAGTAATGATTCCTCATAGGCAGAACTGAACTCAAGTAGCCAGTGGCTACAATTCAACCTTTGGAACTTCTAATATATACCCTCTTCTTTCCTAAAATGCTGCCACTATTCTGGTATAGGCCCTCAACATCTTATACCTGGATTACTACTTTCTCTCTCTCTCTCTCTCTCTCTCTCTCTCTCTCTCTCTCTCTCTCTGTCTCTCTTCCTCTTTGTCTCTCTATCTCTGTCTCTCTGTTTCTCTCTCTCACTCACTCATTTCTTTCCACTCAAGTTTATCCTCCACTTAACTGTCCAAGTGATTTGATTAAAGCCTAGATCTGACCATGTTACCACCAATTCAATAAACTCTGTCACCTCCAGGATCATATTTAAATCTAACATCTCTCAGAGTTCTTCATAATCTATTTTGTTGCTGTTCTTCCAGTTTTTTTTCCTTCCTCCACCCACCCACCCACACATACACACACACACACACACACACACACACACACACACACACACACACACACAAAGACACTTTCTGATCCAGAGACACTGGACTCCTTGTTGTTGTTCCTTGAATAAGACATAGAAGTTGTTTAAAGCATTCTTATTAAATGATCGATAAGGAGAAGAGTAGATCTTCTCTAACATTTCATTTCTCTTCCAAGGCCTGCCCACAGTCGGGTGCATAGTCAATCAACAAGCATTTATTAAAAGCCTATGTGCCAGGACCTTTGTTAATTTCTGGGGGTACAAAAATGATGGGGAAGAAGTCCCTGCTTCCAAAGTGTTCATATCATTTAATGAGTGCTTGTAGAATTGTATTGCATTAATTCAGCATTAATTGTGTACATAGAAGGTTTGTGGATAGACTTTTTAGAGAAGAGAGGCAAAACAGTTGGAATTCCTGGAAAAGGAGGGAGGGAATAAGTGTGGGTATTGAATTCAGGGTAGCCCCATTCAAAAATTCTACAGAGAAGAAATTGCCTGAAGAAAAGAAGTTTGGAAATCTCTTCCCCAGTGGAATATCAACCTGGCCAGATAACTTGAAAGAAAAAAATGTAGATTTCTACAAAAGGAAAGAGATGAGGCCTCCAGCTTTTTATTTTACAAGCTGAATTTCATCTGTGAATTGATGCTCTCTCTATCCCCCGCATCCCTGAATGAAATAAATGAGAAAGGCAGAAGATGGAGGTAGCAATTCAATTTTCTTTTCTGCAACAAGATGAGAGTTGGTAGGTCTCATCTGCTTTCAGAACTTGAAGATTCATCCATATTTTATATGCCTTCATAAACAGTGTTTAGGTAAGCCCATGGAACCATGGGACTGAAAGAAACTTTGAAAGGTCATGTCTTACATCCCCCTGCCTCTAGGCAGGCTAGCACTCCCACCCACCCCATAAACAGTTCCATTTCCAGGTCTTTTTTAGGGTGGTGGGGGAGGCTGTTAATGAGGAGGGTAAATGTCGTAAATGCATACAAAAAATTATTTTTAGCACACACACTCTCCCTTTATATAATGCCAGAGGCAGATTGTACTCTAAATGACTTACATATCTTTTTTTTTATTTTTTCCAGTTCTAAATGTATTTGTGCAAATCTTATGAATCATCAAGGCTTTTGAAAACAATTTATAGGGGAGAAACTCTACCCTTTTCATTAGGGTGAGTAAAGCTCACATCACGTCTCTGTTGTTTAAAGAGAACAATGGATGGGTGGATGAAAGAATTTCAGCTAGACTAACAGCTGTTCCAACCTCATGTTCAACCAGTTGTTTTTTTAAATGATTTGTTGCTTGTTACCTTTATGAAGTATGATCTTCCCTGCTTCCTCTGGTGAAACTTTCTAAGTACACATCACCGTTTTTAGGAATACTATCAGAGAATTAGAGAACTGATCTAAAAGAAAGTTCTATTTTTCCAACCCACATTCCTCTCCTTTATTTTTTGTCCTTTTGTGGATGAATGGTTGGTTTGTCAGTATTGTCTTTGTATAATATCTTTGTTCCCATAACCAGAGAAGGAAACTTCAAAACTTCCAAATGGAACTCATCCATGGGTCTTCTTCCCAATACCTACTGTGGAACTTTGCTTTCTTCTCTGACTTTTGCCAATTTAATGCAATCTTTCAGATCAACAAACATTGATTACAAGTCAAGCAGAACATTTATTATCATATTTTAGGCACTGTGTTAGATGTTGAGGATTTGAAAAAAAACATACACCACACCTTTATTAACTGCCTGCCAATCAATCAAAGAGATTTTCTTATTTGAAAAAGGCATCAAGTTATAGGGCATCTTTCTATAAGGTTAATTCAGGTAGAGGTAATCGATTAGGTCTAGGTGACCCTTACCACGTAAGACTTAAGGAGATAAAGGGTCTCTGATTTTATTAGCATAATAAATTTCTGATAAAGGAGCTCACTCTAATAACACAATTGCAGCTTACTTACAAACTTAGAAAGAAGTTCTAAAAAATTTCCTGAAACACACAGATTAATTGAATTTCTCAGGGTCATAAGAAGAAGACCACGACATCAGGGAGGTGATGTCGTGACAAGCACATGAATTGGATTTGAATGAGGGATGCTATGCTAAGTCACCAGCCTCATTTTCTCCTCCAGGGCCATCTGGGTTCAGTAGCCAGATTTGAATCAGAGATGGCCCTGGATGTGAGATAGTCAGGGTTAAATGACTTGTCTAAGGTCATGCAGCTATCAAGTGGCAATTCCTCCTGACTCCAAGGCCAGTGCTCTATCCACTGCACCAGCTAGTTGCCCCTCAGGGTCATATAGGAAATAGTAGAATCTAGCATGCTAGCCACTAGACAACAATGATTCTGATATATAATATACTCAAAGATCTTCTGGTAAATGTTTAGCAACCAGACTTCCAAAAAATAAAGTATGTACAACATGTTTTTCAGTTTAGTCTGCATTATTATTATGTCTCAATCACTTCATTAAATTTAGAAAATCAATAAAATAATCATTCAATCCCTGCTGATTTCTGAGATATAAATGCTCACACTGAAAAGTTAACCATTAACCCTCATAACTAATTTGAAATGGCTCCAAATTATATGTCTCTGAATACACAATATCCCAGGTACAATGGCATGAGATCCTGCATTTATGTTTGCCTTTCCATCTATCATGACATTTCAGCAAGGCATCCTTTATGCCTGTGATATTATAGTTCCATTTTTCACTTCTTAAATTAGTGCACAATCTAAATTCTGATCTTTTTTCTCTGTTAATTAGAGAGAGCTACCTAACATTGGAATAAGCTGCCTCTACCTAGAAGACAGTCTCCTCCACTGATATTCTTTTAGTAGGGACTGGGGGTGGGGGTGGGGGGATATATATGAGTACTCTTTGTGTTAGAAAAAAATTGAAAATGATATAGGTCCCCATAACCTAGGGAATAAGTTAATAAATTGTGATAACTGAATGCAACAGGAGATGACAAAACTATAAACACATGCATGAAGTGAAGAAATCAGAACCAAGAAAAACTATAGAGATTACCAATAATGTAAATGAAAATAATACAAAAAGGCAGTTGGATGCCATTGAAATGAAATTGTTAATATTGGTCCCAGAAAACAGATGATGAAATATATTTTTCTCCTCACTGTGATGGGGGGGGGGGGGGCTCCATTAACAATGTTACATAGTCTAGGAAACAAACATTTATTAAAGTCTTACTAAGTATCTCTCAGTCATGGAGCTAAATTCTAAAGATACAAACAAAAGTTTTTTGTTTTTAGGTTTTTTTTTTTTTGCAAGGCAAATAGGGTTAAGTGGCTTGCCCAAGGCAAGGTCTGAGACCAGATTTGAACCCCGGTATTCCTGACTCCAGGGCAGGTGCTTTATCCACTGCACCACCTAGCTGCCCCCAAACAAAAGTTTTTTAAAAATCCCCTACCCTTATGGAAGCTTACATTCTAATAAAGGAAAACAACTTATAAAAGAAATTCACTTGCTTCATGGAAGCTTATATTCTAATAAAGGAAAACAACTTATAAAAGAGGATTATAAAGTTAAATTGTAGAGTAGGGTTTAGAATTGAAATCCAGATTCAGAAGAAGGCCCAGCACAAGCCAAGTGAGGAATGAAGGTTGGCTGGCTTGGATCCCTTCTCAAAATGGAGGTACTAAAAGGAATTTATCTATAGGTGAATGAGCTGCCATCATATTCTAAGGGTGAAAAGGCCACTGAGAATAATCAATCATCAAGCATTCTTTGAGCCCTTACTAGATCTGAGGCATAGCGTTAACACCTAGGGATAGAAAGAAAGAAAAAAAAAATCCCTGTCCTCTAGGACAATCTAGTGGGGATGGGGGTGGGGGGTAAAATTAAAATAGCTATGTACAAAAAAGATATATATAGGAAAAACTGAAGATAACCTCAGAAGGAAGACACTAGCTATAAGCAGAATTCTTAAAGGCTTCTTGCAGCTGCGATTTTATTTGGACCTGAAGGAAGCCAGAAAGTGGAGTTAAAGAGGGTGAAAATGGATATAGTCAAGAAATGGAATGTCTTGATGGGGAAGCAGTAAGGAGACCTGGGTCACCAAATCACAGAATAAGTGGATGAAAGTAAAGTATAAGAAAACGGGAAAGGCAGAAAGGTTAAAATACAAAGTATATAGTCTGTGAGCCCTTCATAGTCTGGCTCCAGTCTACCTTTCCAGCCATCTCTTTCATGAACTTTGTATTGCAGACAAAATGGACTACAAGATTTTCCCAGGAAGAATGGCATTTTATGTTCTATCTTCATGTATTTATACAAAGTCATCTGCCATGTCTGGACTGCACTTTCTCCTCCTTGCCAATTCTCTGTTTATACTACCAGATGCAATTGCTCCATCTGGGGACACATCTTTTTTTTTTTCTTTGTATAAAGGACATGTCTAATGAATGTGGATTATGAGTATCTACAAAGTAAAAGGTAACTTTTTAAAATTAAAATCTATGCTCAATCATCATTTGTTAAGAGGTGCTTCAGTGAAAGGCATTTTGTTCCAGCTGGAGGCAACTTATTCCAATGTAAGGTAGCTCTATTGTTAGAAAGAATAACAGTTTAAAAAACAAAGGATAACAGTTAGGCAGGATTCCAGTTCAGGTATAAGTTAGACCAGATAACTTCTGGAGTTCCAATTCCAAACTTCTGTGATTCTTCATTCCATTATTAAAAAAGACAGGTAGTTGGTTCAGTGAATGTTGGGCCTAGAGTCAAGGACACATGAGCTCAAATTCAATTTCAGACACTAGCTACTAGTGACTTACAAGGGCAAGTCACTTAACTGAAACCTGCCTCAGTTTTCTGAACTGTAAACTAGGAATAATAAAAGTATTTACCTATTGGGACAAAATGAGATAATCATTATAAAAGAATTTAGCATAGTTTCTGCTCTGTAGTAGGAATTTATAAATACTGGTTCCCTCTCCTCATCTCTTCAATGAAAATGCTCAAGGAAACTAAGACTGCATGATAGATATTTGAGCAACTGGCCTGAAAGTAGTCTTGAAAATTGGATGGGCTCACCAAATGGCCTCCAGGTGAAAAAGTAGAGTATTTAACTCTAACAAGATTGGAAGCTCTTTGAAAGCAAAGGCATGTCTGCTTTTCATTGCATTCCCAAAATCAAACACAATGCTTAACATTTAATAAGTTATTAAATGTTATTGTTGATTGATTGATTGTGGGAAAAGTATTTGATTTGGAAACAGAGACAGGACTTAAGTATTGGACTAGGTGAACTCTAGGGTTCCTTACAGCTCTCAATCCATGTTACCTTTTTCCAAATATTCAAGCCTCACATATGTCATTTGCAATATATACTATGATTTCATTTTTCTTTTAAGTCACAATTAACATTTCTATAATGCTTTAAGATTTGTGAAGCACTTTGTACATAGGGTGATTTGGGGGTTGGGTTTTTTTTGGGTTATTTATTTATTTATTTATCTATCTGTTTGTTTGTTTGTTTGTTTGTTTTTACAAGGCACTGGGGTTAAGTGGCTTGCCCAAGGCCACACAGCTAGGTGGTTTGAACTCAGGTACTCCTGACTCCAGGGTTAGTGCTCTATCCATTGCGCCACCTAGCTGCCCTGTACATAGAGTGATACTTTGGACTTTTGTCTTCTAACCAACACACACACATACACACACACATACACACACACTGACATTGGATCATCAGAACAAAGTTGACTGTATCTTCGCTTCAGGCTTCTAGGGGTATGCCTGAGGGACATTGTAACTAATGGTATTGGCTCAAATCTCCATTCTAGAGCATTCCTCCAATATCAATTCTCAATAATTACTGCCCTAGTACTATCTGCTAGGTGATTTAACTTCAGTATCTAGTAACCAATCTCTAACTCTGTGATATTGACAAGTAATTATTATCAATGAGTTTTTCCAATGGGACTACTTATTAAGAAAGTAAAACAAACACAGATGTACAAATAGGAGTCTGAAAACCCATTTTTCCATATAAATCTATGGTTTCTGGGCTGCATGTTCTCCAATGTAGTGCAGTTAACACAAACATTCTTCCCATCCAATTCATTGCCATGTCACATTATGAATTGACTAGACTCTTTTGCTGCTGCCTGGTTGATTCAATGCTGGCCTAGATCACACAGGTTACCAGTTGGGGTCCTAGCACCCCCCTCACTAAAGTTATCTTCAACAAATATGGCAGTTTCTGCAATGCTCCTTTACCACTTGTTCTCTGGTAGCTCCTCTGATTTGACAAAACTCATATGGTTTTTCCACTCTTATACTGACCTGCCTAAGGACAAGAAAGAATGAAACAAAAAAGAATTTTTTATTTCATTTCTAGTTGTTCAAGTCTACATGGCAAGAAAGAATGAGAGCATTTCACCATCTTTGCTTGAACATCATTCATTCATTCCTCTATTTATATGTTATTCTGTTTTAAATACAGTAAACAGATAGGAAATAGTCACAAAATATCTACAAATGTTTTATTTTATCATTTACTTCCAGGAAGAGAATGATTAAATCTCCCACATTTCTTGGTAACAAACAGCTCCCTTTGCATGCTCAGAGGGCTGAAACCCTATCATCTGCTTACCTGTTCCACATACATTATCTCATTGAAAACTTGAAATAATCTGACGAACTGGTTACTATTATACACTCCCATTTTACAAATGAGAAATATGAGTTTCAGAGAAAAGAAGTGATTTGCCCAGGATCACAGATCTACAGCATACGTCAGAGGATTCTGACCCCAAGACCAACTCTTTCCAAAAAGAACTCAACTAGCTATTTTTGCTCAGGCAAAAAGGGCACTGCTTAATTCTCTCACCCACCATGTATCATTGCTTCTGATTATAAGGTGATCATTAGCCCAATTTAAAATGCTTCACCCATGGCCGAGAAAGTTAAGTATGTGAAATTGCTTGCCTCCCCACCACCACCCCGCGCCCTTCTAATGTTCCAAGCTTATTTAAGTAGCTTTTCAAGGCATCCACCTTACAAGGCAAGTCAACCCTCTATTAAAGTCTATTATGAGAGCAACTAGCTATTCTTCAACCTTCTTATGGATTACAGCAGATGACAATCTCTTATAGCAGCAATCCAAAACTTGCTGCTCCCTTCAGATAAAGAAATCTAGACTCTCAGCTGCCTCATCTTAGGCTCTGCCAGTAAATGATAAAGCTAAGAGGGTGTAAAGCTTGGCCATGGCAATTTCTCTCCTCTCCAACAATAGTCAAACATCACCTGATGATGGGAGTGTTGGAGAGATGCTGAGGCTAGATTTCCCTTTATCCCAAGCCCTGTGTCTCTTTCTTCTGGCAGCTTAACTCCACTCATGTCAGAACATAGCATGAGTCTATTAAGATTTACCAAGATATTTACCCTGTACGGTCTATTGAAATAATAGCTCTCTTTTTAACCTTTCCCTCTATTTACCTGACATTCTCTCCCAATAAAAGCACCTACGCATTCATCAGGAAGAAATGTCGGTTTAACATTTCCCACTCCCGACCTTTATGGATGCTATAGATGTTTGACAGCATGTAACTTTAACGGTGCAGCCGAGCCTGTGCTGTTTCTCCCAAGTAGCAACCACATTGGGATGAATGGAACTGAAGAGGGATAAACTGAAGCAATTAATCCACATCTCTTAAAGGGTATTTCAGTTAATGCATGTGAAGGCTGAGCCTATGTGTCACCACCTATGAGAAGCTTTTCCTGATCCCCCTAATTGTCAAAGCTCCTTCCCTCCTTCTCAAATGATCATGTGAAATGATCATGTATCCATTTATATATTTACATGTTTTTACTTTCACCCAGTAGAATGTAAACTTATTGAAAGCAGGAACTGATTTATGGTTTGTTTTTTGTGTTGTATCCATATCACCCAATGCCATGTCTTTAGCTTAATTGGATGATATCCAATTGGATTTCATTTCCTCAATACAGACCAAATCCAAGGGGGTATCCATAGGGTAATCTCCCAATTATACCTGGAGCTAGAATAAACATGGTGGATTGAGCAGAGCACTAGATTTGGAACCTTGAATAGCAGCTGCCAAATTTCACCTCCAATGTTCACTGTTACTAAAATCATTTAGACTTTCTTACCCCCAGTTTTCTTCATTGTAAAATAGACATGATGATAGCACAAAGTCCAGGAAATTATAACTGTTGTGAGGATCAGATTAGATCATTTTGGCCAAAAATTTTATGAAATTTTATGAAAATTTTATTGAAATGCTGGATAACTATTACATATCTGTATACAAATAAAATCATATCAAAATTGTATGAGAGAAATACATTTTCTCAATGTGCTTTCTTTCTTCTTGTTTATGCCATGGGGAAGCTTGACCTAAAAGAAGACCAGCCTGATATATAGCTGGTTAGCCATCATTCATGACTTCCTACAAATCCTCCATAGAATTGTATTCAATACTCTTGGGGCCTTCCTCTAAATTTCTTTGTATTGTATAGCTACCATTAGAGTTAGGTGTCCTTTGACTATTCCTCACTCTTATCATATGAATTTTTCCAGGCTCACATTTATTTTTTCTGATGAAATACTTTATGCTACTTCACATATATAATTCTTATTTAATTACTTGATACATACAGACTATGAATTTTTATTGCCTTTTGATGACCCACAATTTTAAATGCTTTTGAGACTGTAGCATTCCATAATAACATATTCTAGTATATTCCATGTTATAGAATTCCATAACTTCATAACAATACAGCATCAGTAAACTATTATTTTAAAGGATAGGCCTTTGTTTCAAGGAGCTTGTGATCATTCAAAATGTTGAGCAATATCCCGAAGTCAGCACAGCTTTCTCTCCTCCTGTTAAATTCTCTGTCTAGCTCAATGTTTACTAGCAAGGTCTGCCCAAGAGGTTGGTGTTGATGTAGATGTCAGTATAGGTATAGAAAGGCATGTTGGTATAAGTGAAAGTATAGAACCAAGTATGAACAGAGACATAAGAGTAAGTGTAGGAATGACTATAGTCATACAAATTAGTTCTATCCCATCCAACTGCAGATCATAGTGTAACAATGGATATTTTTCATCGTCACATTTTGTTGTATCATTTTTTTTTCTTTATACTTGGTTAGGCCAAACTTGAGTGGTCATGTATTTCATTTAAGAGGTATCTTAAATCCAATTTAGCAGAAAATTAATAAAAGCCTTCTCTTTAACTTATGTTAAATAAAATATCAGCTTCCTGATGAACTCTGTATGTGAAGATCTTTGTGACTACTATGAAGGGTCTAGAACCCAAGGCCAAAGGGTAACTTCTTAAGTGAACATCAACTAAACAACAGAAACATGGGCAGTGATTGTTAAATGAGACAGTGTTTAGGTATTTATTTATTTATTTTAAGTTTTTGCAAGGCAAATGGGGTTAAGTAGCTTGCCTAAGGCCACACAGCTAGGTAATTATTAAGTGTCTGAGAGCGGATTTGAACCCAGGTACTGCTGACTCCAGGGCCCATGCTTTATCCACTACACCACCTAGCCACCCCCAGAACTCTGTATTTATAATCCAAGCAGCCTATTTTCCTTTTGGATAATTCTAATTATTATGAAGTTTCATTTAATATCAAGCTCACATTTGCTTCTCCCGTTTATGACTCCTCATTTTATCGTAAGGAAAGTGAAGGAGAAGAGGAGGGGACATGAGTATAATTCATAAAGTGTTAGTTGTGTCTTGTTCAAATTCTTCAGGAAATTAACTGTCTCTTTCCTTTAACTTTCAAATTCAAAGGCATTTCCTATTGTGTGTCTTCTGGTCCTATTTGAAATTTGGTTTATTTTTAATGATCTCCTTGGAATATCCTCCTTATGTGTTTTATCTCCTTAGTTATAAAAGTTTATCTTTGATTGGACACATTGTGATCAATGCAGATTATGAATGTGGATCTGACTTAACCACTCTGGTCCTCTTGCTAAGTCAAAAACATAACAATTGAACTACTACACAGACCGATGATTGACTTGTCATTTGAGCCTCCATATTTCTTCCTGTCCTACCTCTGCATAGCGACTCATACTTCATTTTTATCTGAGCATTGGTCCTTACTGCACATCATTCAAGTTATTTATGACTCTTCCAACTCATCGTTTAGTTTCAAGTCAGAATTATGGGAGATCACAAATATTCCCCTGGGTTCTGTCCAGGAGGACTCAACAAATTCAAACAGGGTTCATCTGGGCATTCTCCTGCTATTATCTGAGTCTCCAATTTGAGACCAAAGCTGAAACCAGATAAATAAGGTTAACCTTAAAGTTTCAAATGGTTTCAAGTTTCACTAAGGACCCTTCACATGATACCAGTCTCAATTCATGTCTAATGTAAGTAGGTATAAAGTTTCAGTCATAAATCAGTATTTAATGTGTGTTGGAAATGCTCTCAAGTCAGCTTCACTAAAATCATTTTAGCTTTCAGGCAAAATATTTCCATTTGCCAACAAAGCAAGTTTCCTCCCAACTACTATGACTGTCCACCTAAACAAGCCCCGTCCTTGCAAAGAGAAAACCAGCAGGATTTATGATTAAATGCCAAAGATAACAAGGAGAATACCTTGTTACAGCAGATGTACTATTCTCTCTGACCTGACAGTGTATCACTTACTTACAGTACAATCAGGCATCCCTGTGAGGGCTAACACACCATTCTAGAAGGATGAGAGATGATGAAATGGAACCAAGACAAGGACTTAATCTATGTTTTTAAAAACCACTCACATGCTAGGAGACTTTCAAACTTTCTACAGTATGGAGAATAATGTGGTAATGTGTTTGATTAGAGAGTGCATCAGACCATATTAGTGTAACCACTTTTAGCCTCACAAAGCATTCTGAGGCCATCCTATAGATTTTTTTCCCAACATATCAATTTTCAAATAGATTGTTCCACTGCTGATTGCCCTAAACATTACAAAAGGTGAACTCAATCTTCTCTGGCACACTTAATTCTAATCCCATGATCACCTTTTGTTTTTAGCTCTTTAATGAAAAATCTATATATATGAATATTGAACCCTCTAGTCTATTGCATTGAATTTTTCTCAAAAGGTTTGCGTAGTGTATTTGCTTAAAAAACAACTTTTCTCTTTCTATTACAAAGGCAATATAGATTAACAGTTAGCACACTGGGCTTGGAAAGAATACTCCACATGTAAGCACAGGACTTGAGTTGAATCCTTTCTTTGTCCATCATTATGGCTATGGCTTTGGACAAGTCACTTAAACTCCATAGATCTGTTGCCTTATCAGTAAAATGATTGTCTCTAAGGTCCCTTCTAGCTCTAGAGTCATTATCTTTCATCCTAAGACCTGGTTTCCAATCCTGCTTCTTCTCTTTGTTAGCATCAGTAATCATGGGTACATGATTTAACCTGATAGTCTCAGTTTCCCCATCTGTAAAAAATGAGGTTGGATTAGATGGCTTCTAGGGTCCCATCCAGGTCTATAGTTATGATCCCGTGATTCTAAGTTTGTGATTCTAACCCTGCCTCTTATTTATGTGAGATATGCAAATAGATTCTCTTCTCTTCAGTTTCTTCATTTGGAAAGTGAGAAAAGATTGTCTATGGTACCTATCTCAGGGGGTTGTTGTGAGGCCCAAATAATAGAAGACACATAAATTCTTTGGCAGATCTTAAAATACTATATCAGCAATTGTCAATATATTCTTAATTAAACATAAATATGGGGTTCATGACAAGGAGCTATTTTAAAAGTGGAAGGGCTAAAATAAATGGAAAATTCAGAAGAGAGATCAATATTTAACCAGAAAGTTTTATGTTTAAGGGGTCTAATTGACTGTAGGAGTGGTGGCATACTACAGCATGAAAAGGAGGCAGAAAAGGGCACCACAAGCCTTGGCCAATTAGCACAATTTTTTTTTTTGCAAAGCTTCCTGATTTGACCTTGGAAGTATGTGGGGGTGGTAAACATGAGCTGTTCCATCAGGATGACAAGTTAGTCCCACACATATATTTGAGAAAGCAGGAAGGAGGGAGCTAAAGGGAGGGGAGGTAACACAAAGGTTGGCAATAACAAAATTTAAAACGGGCACTTCTGGACAGAGGAAAGAGCCAGTCCAACATTAAGGAAGCTTCCAAATGAGGCAAAAATTCCTCAGTTCTGTTTGCAAGGTAGCTTTTCACTGATTGCAAAGAACCAAAAAAAGAGTTAACACATAGCTAGGCTGTACTGGAAAACTATTCAATGACCCATAAGAAAGGGAAGATAGGCTCTACACTGAGAAACAAAACTCTGTCAGCACCCAACAAGGCCACTTCACTTAACTGGAAATGATAACATTATGAAGCTAAAAGAGATTACAGCCATCTAATTCACCCTGCAAGCACCCAAGACAGTTAAATGATTTATCCAAGATCACGTAGGTAGTGAGCGCCAGTTGTGGCATTTGCATCCAAGTACTCTCACCAAAGACTCAGTACTCTTTCCACTCTATCAGGAAGTTATTTAAGACATTTAAAGTTTCAATCTGGATGAATGAATGAATAAGTGAGTGAGTGAGCGAATGAATGAATGAATGAATAGGCATTAATGAGGCCAAGTGCTGGAGATATAAATAGAAAACAAAGATAGTCCCTGCTATCTTCAAGTTCACATATAGAAAAATGCTGGGTACCCTGGGTTACTCTCTCATCAATTCCTGAGAATAATTTAGAAGTTTTTAGAAGGCAACATATATGGGGGTGGCTAGGTGGCACAGTGGATAGAGCACCAGCCCTGGAGTCAGGAGTACCTGAGTTAAAATCCGACCTCAGACACTTAATAATTATCTAGCTGTGTGACCTTGGGCAAGCTACTTAATCCCATTGCCTTGCAAAAAAAAAAAAGAAAAATAAACAAAGGCAACATATATAGAAAGTTCTAGTTGTAAATCAGATGAATAGATAAAATAGCCTTTAGGGACAGAGGTAAAAGTTGGTGATGTTTCATATTATTTAATATCATTTCCATTGAGAAAAATCACATTCATTTCTAATGTTACACTATTTGATAAATGCCAAGGACTTTGGTGTGGAGAATTTTCTATTCTGGTTCTTGGGGTCTCCAGGATGGATAAGGAAGTAGAAGCTCAGTCCCTGCAGAGGGATTTGTCCAGGTTCCCCCTTCACAATCAACATTTGGTGAATTGATGGCTCAGATGCTTTAAGTTCCTTCTACAAAAATTTATGCTTCTTTAGTCATGGCTTCCAAAGAGTGGCTAGAAGCAGAACAGTCCATCTGGCAGGTATGCCTATTCCCAGGGAATCTTGATGTAACTTAGAGACTTCTTACAGATCACGATAGGCCTCTGAAGATGTCAATGACCATTTATTAAACATCTAAACTGTCCCTAGATATACCCTAGCTAATCCAGTTTCCATGTCTTTGTCCAAACTGACTTCTGGAAGTCCAAAGCACCCCTTCCTCCTCTCTGGCATCTACAATCCCCAGCTCCTTTCAAGAGCAAGTTTCATATCACCTTCTCTACAAACTATGATAAATCATGCTCCATTTGAAGAGCTTGTGTCCAAATCCTGGCTCTGTCATTTACACATGTATTAAACTCTGGAAATATCTTCCTGTGCCTCAGTTTCTTCATACACAAAATGAATTGAATTGATTATTAGATCATCTAAAAGACCCTTGATAATTTTAATCTCTTATCTACTTTTCTCCCTCCATCTTCAGATTTCCTTGGGTTTATATTTGGCATCATTCCTTCCTTATAGAAGGGAAGCTCTACAAGGTCAAATGCTTTTATATATGTATATTTTATATATGTGTATGTATATATTTATATCCTGTATCTGGCATAATACTTTGTTTACTTGACTTGAATACCAATGTCAATGTCCACAAAAACTCAAAATCACAAAAATCTCAGAAATAAAAGAGATCTCAGATTTCAGACTTCTTCCACTAGATATCCACTAGATAAGTCTTTCCCTCTCACTCAACCATAGTTTACTTCAATATAAAATGCATGGATTGATCTAGATAATCTTCAGGGTCTCTTCCAGTTCATATGTGTGCATTCATATACATAAATACAAATATACACACATACATATGTACATATGAACACACACACACACACACACACACACACACACACACTGCTTGTGCTTGTTTAGACATTTAACTGACATCTCCTTGGCACCTGAGTATGGGAAGGTCAATGCTACAAATGATTTATTGGAAAATGTGACCAATCTCTTAACAAAATGAAAAGGCAAAGGCACCTGTGATTGGCAATGGTGGAATACAGATTTTTTCAAACTATTAAGCCATAGCAACCTCTTAGTCAGCCTTCTGGATCCCCCACTGTCCTAATTGCTGACCACCTCTCCAGAATCACCATTTCAGTTCTTTTTCCATGCTCCATTCCAAGTCTCTGTTTATCTCTTCTGCAACTGTTTGACCACTATCCTTTACCTTTTCATTCCATTAACTCAAGATCAAAGCTATTTTGTCATTATTCCTGGTTCTTTCCCCATATGGCCCCATTCAGCTTGTCCATAATTTTCAAGACCAAAGCTCTTGACTCTGGTTGCCATTCCCCTCTATGTATTGTATACAAATGTTTTTCCAAGAAAGCTCAAATGGGGTTACAAAGAATCAAGCATGACTGAAAATGACTGAACAAGAACATAAACTTTTTGAGGATGAGGCTTGTCTATACTTTCACATTTGTAAACTCCAATACATAACACAAGAGTAAGCAATTAAGAAATTCTTTTTCATTCATTTTGGTTTGCAGCAATATCAGATAAAGAGGACTGAGATAATTATCTCTTTCCCTCATTTACCCATCTGCTATTTCCTTTTAAAATGTTGATTAAATCAAGACCCAAAGAGGCTGCTTGTTCAAGCTTCCATAGAGAAAAGGAAGTCCCAGAATTCTGTAATACTGTTTTTTTCTGCACACAATAAGAAGACCAGAATATAAAAATATGGAAGAAACCATCTTTCTGCCATCTTGAAGCAGACACTTCTTTTTTCAAGGGTAGAAGCCACTGAGAACTAGATTTTCCTATGGACTAATTCTTGTATTTAATGACAGTTTTCATATGCATTAATAGATCTAGCATGCTGTCCTTACACAATCTCCTTTGGACTTGAATGGGTTAATTGTAGTCAAAGCAGCATCAGCCCTGCCATAGCCAGCTTTAAACGTTGGTTTCCAAAGCATTACAGGAATCTCATGAATGAAATGAAAATGTTTTGAAACCCAAGCCTCTTTAATAGCCCCAGCAATCATCAGTAAATTGCCGACTTTACAGGTATAATTTTCAGTAAGGGTCAGGAAAATTCATTCATTAGAATTACGGGAGATAAAAATTTAAATGTTCCTGTAATATTTATAGGAAAAGTGTCATCAGTATCAAATGGACTTAAATCATATCCATTAATTATTAAGTACTTCTCTACATTTCTGAGTGAAGTTTTTAATGGAATGAAATCTCCTTAACTTCGGTAACGTCATTACTGCCTATTTATAACGGACTTTGTGTTTGGCTCAAGAAGTGCCTTCTCACTCGGACTGGGAGAAGAGATGGTTATCCCTCTGCTGCGAGGCTTCCAATCAAATTCATTACTTGGGGGACAAGAGAGAAGCCAGGATGTGGACTGTCTTCTAAACATAAGCCCCTCACTACACAGCTCCTAATCAAGTCGAAATTTCATTGTTCCAGAAGGGAGAAGGTATCATTTTGTTTACATTTGGGTTCATAAAAAGGCCATGTTGCATAATGCATAGACTTCAGGGAGTAGAGTCAGAAAGAGAGAGCTATAAATTCTCCCTCTGATACTAGTCATGGAGCCATGAGCAAGGTCCTGAAACTCTTCCCCTCCCCACTACCAGGCAGCTCCCTAGAATTTGTCCTTTAAGGTATAGACTAGAGCAATCTGCATTTAGTGGAAAAAGTTTACACATAGTGAATCCTGCAATCTGAGGAAATCAAAAATCTCTCATGTATTTGTGATTAAAAAAAAGTCATAGGATCATATATTTAAATCTTTAAGGAACTTCAGTTCACTTAAGCCAGTGATATCAAAGTCAAATAGAAAAAGGCCCCTATTAGTCTGCATAAAGATTTAGAAAACCACAAATTCACATTATCTCCTTTTATTATATTTTTAATCGCTTTAAAAAACATTTCCCAATTACATTTTAATCTGGTTTGGGCAGCACTAGGGAATTTCTCCAGCTGCATGCCCTTCAATTTATAAATAAAGAAACTGAAGCAGTTAAGTGATGGGTGCTCTGACTCCCCTTTATGATTTATCATCCTCCATTAAGATCTAAGATCCTTGAAAACTGGTTTCAAGTTTTTCCAGAACTTAAGATTTTGCCCAGAATGCAGTAAGCATTTAATAATCACTTTTCAAGCATTTATTAATCATCTCTTATTCCAGAGTCTGAGTTCTTTCCATTGTATCATTTTTGTCTACTATAAACTTTTAGGCTAGAGGAGACACAGGAGAACACCAAGTGCGACCCCATCTTTTTATGAATGCAAAAACCGAGGGCCCCAGAGGGAAGGGGATCTGATCAAGGACAAAGAACTACTAATAGACATAAGGAAGCCTAGGAGTTAGGTTTTCTAATTACTCTTCTAATTCTCTTTCCCCTTTAGGGTTTGTGTGCCCACCCCAACAATCCTATAATTAAAAGGGGTTAATTTTCTAAAAGAATAATTCTCCTCACTTTTCTCCCTCCAGTTACCTTAATTCCTTTAAGTATGCCCATAAATACTCTCTCTTTTTCTGTAATAATCATAATCCTACATTTCATGACACTTTGGGGTTTACACAATGATTCCATCCCTTGGTAGAAGAGTTGGAGAACTGAACTTCCAAGAAGGAGACCTCAGTTACAAATAAATCTGATGTTTACATTCCTCTACCCTAGACAATGTGCCATTTGTCTTGCTTGCTGGTCTCCAGCACTGACCTGAGAAGCCAACATCCAGGAAACAATAACTCCTTCTTCCCACCCTTCCTTGGAACTTGGTCCAGGGACTGAACTGCCCATATTGATGAGGCAGTGCATTCATATGTAATTTACAATTGAGGAAATCAAGTTCATATTCAAATCCTAGCCATCCCAAGAATCTGGTCATCTGTTCTGTACTCAAGTGCCTAGTGATTTCCAACCACTTGTCCTCTCAAAATACCTGCTCCTGGCCAAAATTCCTCCCTCCCTCCCTTAAGAACAAAGGATCATCTCACTTTTGTTTCATTTATATACCTCACATCTAACACAGTATTTAAATAAAGTACGTAATAAGTGTTCCTTCTATTTTTTCCTTCCTTCCTTCTTTCTTGCCTTCATTCTTTTTTCTCTTCTCTCTCTCTCCTTCCTTCTTTCCTACCTTTCTTCCCTCCTTCCTTCCTTACTTTTTTGCTTCCTTCCTTCTTCCTTCCTTTCATTCTTTCTTCCTTTCTCTTTCCTCTTCCTCTTTCCTTTCCTCTCTCACTTAGGGCAAGTCACTCTACCCCATAGAGCCTCAGTTTTCTCTTTCTAACAATAACAATAATAATTGAAATATCTAAAACAACTACCTCAGTTGTTGTGAGGAGCAGGCAGACAGTAAATTTTAAAGAATTTGTAGAAATGTAAATTATTTTTAAATTCAGAGATTATGATACTATTCTTCCCATTTCATAGTTAAGCAAACTGAGGGTTGGAGGTTTATGTGATATGACTAAGTAACATTCTGACAAAATGGAAGGTTGTAGAAGTCAGGGATTTTTGTATCTGCTAACTTTAGCTCTTCTGTGCCTGACCCATAGTAGGTGGCTTAAAAATGCTAACTGAATTAAATGGAACATTGCAGCAGATTTGAACCCCATTCTTCTGGCTTCCAGGACCAGCTCTCATTCTATTATGCTTTCCTGTTGCTTCTGTCACTCAAGGTCAGAAATGATCCTATTAGTGTTTATTTTTTCTGCAATAAACAGAACTTCCCATAATGATAACCTCGTAGCAATCCTGATAAATTGAGAACATGTGGTTTAAACACGTAATGCTGAATATACACAGAAGTATCTGTGAGCATCCTATTCATAAAGGAGATCACCTACCTAATTATTTGCTATTCAATTTGCAAAATGGTGCCATTTCATAAGAAAGCCTCAGGGTGCAAGCAAATCATTAATTACAATACAGTAAGATATTCCAAACAAATGACAACAACAGGGCAGAAGCACATAGCATTAAATAGCATTCTACAGCCAGCACTCCTGGGTCCCAATTACACAGACCATTCAAGCATTAGCAAGGGTAATTGTGTCTATCTCCCACATTGCTTTGAATGTGTAGACCTGGCCAAATACCACCACTTAGTGAAGTTGAGAAGGCTTTTCATCTGGGCTCCGATCCTTTTAAATGTGCCTGGAGGCTAGCAAATTATAAATGATAAATGTGAATAGCAAGTAGATACATAAACATATAGAGAGCTTATATGTGTATTACATAACATATATCATATATAAAGGGGTACTGTTAATATCCACACATATACACTTCCTTCTCCTATATATACAGCTTCAAAAAGCCATTAAAATTTAAAACTGCACTAAGGCTTTTGGGATACCCAGAAGAAAAAGAAAGAGAGAGAGAGAGAAGGAGAAAGAAGAAGAAGAAGAAGAAGAAAAAGAAGAAGAAGAAGAGAAAGGAGAAGATGGACAAGAAGAAGGAACAGGAGAAGGTGGAGAAGGGAGGGAGGGAGAGAGACAGAGACAGAGACAGAGACAGAGATTCATTGCATGGGGGGGTAAGATTATTTTATTGTTTAATTGCTTGTTTTGCACAACTTTTAATTTCACTTATTACTTTCACTTATTACTTTCCAAATGAAAGAACTCCCTGCCCTCTCCCTCACAGAAAAAATAAGAATCAAGGGCAAATTTTGATCTAGCTGACTCCACAACCATCATTCTCCAAACTGCATTATTTGTATAAATAAATAAAGGAGCTCCAGTGGCCTTCTATTACCCCCAGGCACAAATAAACTTCTCCACCTGACAATTAAAGCTAAGCTTAACTAACTCCCTTCTTACTTTTCCTATCACCTTACACTTTACTATCATGCTTTTGATTCCCTATCTGCTGTGATTACACCTTTGTACTGGCCATGCCCCACCTCCAGAATATTCTGCCCTCTCTGACTTTCCTTGGTTTCCTTCAAGAGTTACCTTAAAGTCAACTCTTTACAAGAGGACTTTCCAGGATGTTCCCTCAACTACTAAAACCCCCATTTTCATATTTCCATTCATCTAGTTTGTATATATAGATGTATATATCTGGCTATTTTCATCAATTAAATATAAGCTCCACAAAGACATGTTCTGCTCTTGCCTTTCTTTGTTCAGTCCATCTAAAACTTAGAACAGAGCCTATCATCTATTAAGCACTTGGTAAATGTTTGTTGACTGATCAAGAGAACCTATTTCGAAGCTCCCCATTAGAATCTTACAGAAAACTCTATTCTCTTAATTTGAGGCAAGGTCTAGAAAAAAATAAAAAATAAATGATGTCTCTAGCAGTCGCTCATCTACCATGATGTGACCAAGAGAATGAAACAGTTCACCAGCAGACAAGAGGAATACTTCACCATCTATTCCCAAGTTGGCTTTGGGAATCTTGAAAACCCAAGGCCCTGCAGTTTCAGAAGTACTTGCTAAATTGAACAAAAAGCAAGGATCCCCTAGAGGGAAAAAAAAAATCCCATCAATAGAATAGAATGAACCTAGAAAGTATGATAGAAGATATGAAGCAGACTAGCACCAAACAGCTAGAATCCACTACATCAAAGACTGGAGAGAAAAGATCTGAATTGGAGCTTCACATTATGAGACTATAAAGGCTTTTCAGGGAACCTGGAAAATCAGAGAGGCGTGTTTATTGCAAGTTGCCAGCAACCAGAAATGAATGGGGAAGGTGGCTGTTGGGCATGGGCTTCAAAAGACCAAGATCTAGAGCAACTGAGAAAGCATGAAGAAAGAATGGCTATTTGGGGAATGTAACATTCAGATTGATGAATTTGAAATCCAACAAAGAAGAGAAAATGCCCAAGAAGTTGGCAACTGTTGTAAATTGTCTCCCACCAAAAAGAAAGCTTGCCAAGGCAAGATCAATAAGAAATCAACATTTCTCACAAGGGGAAAAAAGTCATTCTTCATGGGTCTATTCAGAAGTTCCAATAAAAACACAACTCCATACATTTAAAGATATCACATATCAATGGATGGAAATAACTATGGATATGGGTCAACCTAAAAGCCATACAGGCCAGGAATGTATTTTATGATTGCATGCTCTCAATGATTTTATCCAAGACTTAAAAAAAAAATCAGTTTCCTTCAAGGCTCAGAAACCTTTACTGATCCCATCCCCCCCACCCCGTGATTTTTCCCCTATCACCTCCCAACCTAATTTTATGGTATGCATTTTACATTTATCTGTCTATGGACATGTTGTTTTCCTCTAAGTGGAGGTAGATAGATGGTATAGTGGACAAACCTGTAGACTTGAAAGCATCAACACCTGAGTTCAATTTTGATCCCAGAAACTCCCATATTACCTATGTGACCCTGGTCAAATTACTTAACCTCTATCTGACTCACTTTCCTTTCCAGTGAAGTAGACACAGTGATAGTATCTCCCTCCCAGGTTGTCATGAGGATAAAATGAGATAGTATTTGTATGTGCTGGAACAAATAATCACTGGCACCCAGTAGGTGCTGTATAAATACTTATTTTAAAAAGTAGAGCATATACTCTTTGAATATAGGATCATTTATTTTTATTCTTGTATAAACTCCCAACACATAGTAGATGCTTAATTAATGCTTGTGGGGCTAAATTAAATGGTTCCTTCTTAATTCCCCATCACTATTTTGTATATAGCAGATGCTCAAGAAAGAGTGGAAAATTTTATCAAAAATAAACATCCCTCCTCCCAATGTGTCCCTTACTTCTACTTCAACATCTAACCTTCAACAATCCATGATGTCACCCAGTAGAGACTCATTCCACTAACCACAGAGAACCTGAAACTCTTACATTAGTTAGCAGACAATCTTTATTAATTGCTCTAGTCAAGGCCCATCCTCATCCTCATCTTTTGTCTATCCTTCTGGGGATGAACCTCTTGAAAATTAGCACAGTGACCCATACATATATATATATATATATATATATATATATATATATATATATATAAAACTGAGGGGATGCACATCATTTGGAGAATGGCTGAACAGATTGTGGTATATGAATGTAATAGAACACTATAGTTCTATAAGAAACAATGCGGGATGAGACTTCAGAAAAGCATGAAAAGACTTACATGAACTGATACTGAGTAAAATGAGTAAAACTGGAACATTATATACACTAACAGCAACATTTGTTGATGATCAACTTAGATGGACTTGTTCATTTCAATAATATAATTATCAGACATTTCTAAAAGATGTATGATGGAAAATATCATCCATATCAAAGAAGGAACTGTGAAGTTTAAATGCAGACCAAAGTTTACTAATCTTCAGTTTTTAAAAGTTGTCTTACGTGTCATGTCTTTAATATTTTTTCTTCCATTTGAATTTGATTCTTTTTTCACCACATGATTAAGATGGATCTATGTTTAGCATAATTGCACATGTAGAGCCTATATTAGATTGCTTTCTCTCAGGGGAAGGAGGAAGGAAAGGAAGGGGAGGAAAAATGTAACACTCAAAACCTTGCAAAAAAATGATTATTGGTGAAAAGTACCATCACATGTATTTGGAAAAACAAATTTAAAAATTAGCACAGCAGGGCCTTTGGATAATAGATTGTGCTCCAATGATAGAGTTTCTCAGAGTTCAATGTCACAACCACTCAAGAATGAGACATCAACATTTACTCTAAATGGCAGCTGTTCTGATCAGGGATATCAGAGAAGACCTATCAGTAACAAAGGAAAGTTGCAGAGAGCCAATTCTTATCCAAATAAAGAGAAATGATACTTATTACTTTCCAAAGTGGCTTAATGGCCTCCTCAAAAACAATAGATTTATCATTTGAAACTCTTAAAGAAGTTGGATATCCATTCACCAAAGACTTTTCCAATTCAATCCAATAAATTCAACAAACATAAAAGGTCCCCCTGTTGCAAGAAACCCTGAAGGTAACAAAGTATTCAGAATTGAAATATTCATAACTATGATTTATTTTATGCTTTAAGGTTGAAAAATAGTCCTTTTGAAGATATTATATCATTTGATCCTCATAATAACCCATTTTATAGATGAGGAAATTGAGACTGAAAGAGAAGTTAAGTGATTTGATGAATGCCGCACAAGTCAGTAAGTGTCTAAGACAAGATTTGAACTAAGATCTTCTGCACCACTTCACTGTGTTAATTATGGGGGGAAATGAAACAAAAAAGCAAATGAAGAAAGAAAGAAAAAGAAGAAAGAAAGAAAGAAAGAAAGAAAGAAAGAAAGAAAGAAAGAAAGAAAGAAAGAAAGAAAGAGAGAGAATTAAGAAGGAAGGAAGGAAGGAGGGAAGGAAGGAAGGAAGGAAAGAAGGAAGGAAGGGAGGGAGGGAGGGAGGAAGGGAAGGAGGAAGTAAATGAGGGAAACAAAGTTAAAGCAATTCCTGCTCAGACATGGCCTCTGATGGTTCAGATACTGTTCTAGAATATTGGTCTACCATAGAAGAAGCATTATTTTAACTTAACCTACTTTCACTGAACACAACAGTCCAAATGTTAATCCATCATCATTGTTAGTAAGGAACCATAGAACAATGGGAAAACTGCCATATATGGACTCATAAGACCCGGGTTCAAATCTAGGTCACTTACTATCTACATGACATTATTGGGCAAATTGCTTATTCTCTCTGGGACTCCCTTTCCTGATTTATAACACGAAGGGATTGGATGAGACTTCTAAACTCCCTTCCTGCTGTGCAAACATGGATCTATGATTCCATTTTCTGGCCAAGTGAGATGGAATGGGGAAGAAAAATGGAATATTTCCCAGGTCAGGGGCCATGCCATATGTAGGATTCTAGAGCCCCTGGCTTTGTGATAGTGTAAGAGAGTTGGGATTCTGCAGAAACAAACATTCTCTGTTCTGGCATATATGGTCAGCAGATAATTGAGTCAAGTAGAAAGTGTCTGAGACACATTATACCCCACATTTACACCCCATTGTGTTCAATCAGTCACCATCTCATCGTTCATGTAATGTGGTCCAACAGGATGGAAGCTAGAGTGAGAAATTAATGGAAAATTTCTCCATAATTCTCTACCTGCCACTGCTGGTATTAAACAGGAGCTCTTAGCCACCAGTGATTTTGAATAATAAACATCATTTTGCCACTGTAAGGAAACTGACATCCTTTGGACATATTTTATTGCCTACCAATTTGATTCTCCCCTAATTCTCTCATTCGGGTTGATTGATTGACTGACATCTATAGTTCCCTGTCAGGACTGAGGTCTCAAGTTATTGCCTCAAACTGACATTTTGCCTTCATTCAGCCTTAGCTTTCATATGGTTTCTCATCAATACCTGCAATCATCCACATCTTAGATAGAATAACAGATGTTCACATCACTTTTCCACCCACCATTATCTTTGGAATCATAGAGACAGTACATAGTGTATTTTTCCCCAACGAGACTGTCATATAACAGTTGAAATAATGCCAATATTTCAGCACTGACCATCGATTCTACAAATCAAGCCTAACATGCAGATGCATCATCTTTTCCCATAGTCCCATCACCTTTATCATTGCTTTATAAACCACCTTGACACTATCGATAGCCAAGTGAATTATGTCTTTTCGAGAATGACTTCATGAAACTCTCAAATGTTAGATCCAAGTTTAAATATATCATGTCAATTGAGCTTCCCTATGTCATTACTTTCCCTCAAGGGAAAATTAATCAAGGATGTTTGATTCTTTGCAAACACAGTTTGCTTAATTGCTTAAAAATGCATTTATTTCTAGCTGTTAATAGATTCTTTCCCCCTCTTCCTTCTCTAATAGGGGAGAGGTAATTGGTGTCAGAGGTAGGAGATCTGAGTCTTTTTGTCCAGTCTTTTACTATCTAGACAAATGACTGAAGGCAGTCTTCTTCACCTTTCTGGTTGTCAATTTAATTCTCTGCATTAAAAAAAGGAGGGTGGAGGATTAAATGATTCTAAAAAAATGCCCTCTCAGATTTACCATAGTTTAGGCATGGTCCTTTAGACTGGGAGCTCCTGGAGATGAGAGATTCTCTTTTGCCTTTCTTTTGTATTCCCCCAGCACTTAAAATATATTAGCTAATTAATAAATCATTGTTGACTGACTGACTCCATTCTATTAACTGTGTGAAGCCAAGAACAAGATTTTGAGGCTGCTTAATACTGACTAGCTAGTTAATAAATATTTATTAAGTGTTCACTCTCTGCTAAACCCTATTCTAAGCTATTGGGGGGTGGAGTACAAAAAAGTGGTCAAAGACAGTTCTTGTCTTCAAGAAGCTCACAGTTTAATGGAGAGAAGTCACATTTATGGAGAGGATACTTAATAATTTTTTTTTAATTTACTTTAGGATTTAGCATCACAAGTCTACCTCTTTTACTCTTAAAATCCACATTTATAAAGTGGCACTTTATATTGGTCCTGACTGTTGTCTCTCTCTAGTTTTGAAGAAACATTGACTTCTGGTTAGAGAAGAAGAAGAATGAATTAATGAGTCTCCTTGGTGTCCCCATATAATGAAACTTCTGGTCCAGTTGGTGTTCTGAGTATCCTATTTCTCTATAATGAATATAAGGGGCTAAGTCTGGCCTCTTCTGGATGGCATTTTCTATGTTAGTGTTCTGAGTATCCTATTTCTCTATAATGAATATAAGGGGCTAAGTCTGGCCTCTTCTGGATGGCATTTTCTATGTTATAAAGGGTCCAATAACATGGGAGGAAAATGTCTTTCACTGTGACCATGACTTTTTTTTCTCTACACAAAGCTGGTTCCCTCTTGTATTAAATTTAAATTTCAGGCATCATGTTCCAAAATAACTAAACTTCATTATTAAAAAAAATCTCTCTCTGCTTCATTAGAGCTCAATTTCCCCAACTTCATAACTAGAATAGATAGAATTCAATTGAACAAGGATTGATCAAAGAAATACCTACCATATTCTAGGCATGTGGATAAAAAGATAAAAATAATCTATTACAAGGGGTGGCTAGGTGGTGCAGTGGATGAAGCACTGGCTCTGGAGTCAGGAGTACCTGGGCTCAAATACGGCCTCAGACAATAAATAATTACCTAGCTGTGTGGCCTTGGGCAAGCCACTTAACCCTATTTGCCTTGCAAAAAATACCAAAAAAATAATAATAATAATCCATTACAAAAGGATTTTTAAGCACTTAAGTTTTGCCAGGTATGCTAAGTCTTTAAGAAATAAAGATAAAATCAAAAAGGTTCTTACCCTCAAGGAGTTTATATTCTAATGAAGAGACTTTTATGTACTTAAGTACTGCAAGATAACATTCAAAGTAGTTGGATGGTAACCTTAGAGAATTCATTAATACATGGGGAAAACAAAACCATCTTTGCTCTCAAAGAGCTTGGGATGGGGGTGAGGGTTTAAATTGGAAGGAGGAGGATGTAATGGAAATAATTTCTAAAGATCCATATATGATAATTTCTAAAAATCCCAATTCTATTCTAGAATATATTGAAGAATGGTTATTTGGGTGAGGGGCATTCAAAAATAAGTTGCCAGTGATTTTCAATATTATTTTTATAACATCTCTCTCATGGGTCCCTTCCTGGTTTTCATCTCTCACTGGGATTTCTATAGTACCCTACTAATTTAGTCTTCTTGCTGAAAGTCTCATGCCTTCTCCAAATCATCCTCCACATAATTGCCAAAGTGACTCTCCTGAAGTACAATTGTGATCATGCCACCTAAGCTTTTCAATGAATTCCTATACTTTCCAAACCACCTTCCTTTCATTTTGAACATATTCCTATCTATATGCATATTTTAATTGTTGTTCAGACTTTTCCAGATGTGTCAGACTCTCTGTGACCACATTTTGGAGTTTTCTTGGCAAAGATGCTGAAATGATTTGTCATTTCCTTCTCTAGCTTATTTTACATATGAAGAAACCAAGGCAAACAGAACTAAAATGACTTGCCCACACAGTAAGTATCTGAGGCAGGATTTAAACTCAGAAAACTTGAGTCTTCCTGACTTTAGATCTGTTGTTTTATATACTATAATGGCAGTTATCTGCCCCTATACGTATGTGTATATTAAATATATTATGCATATGTACTTCATTATTTGGATATTGCTTTCCCCATTTTACTCTAAGCTCTTTGAGAGCAAGATACTCTTTTTGCCTCTTTTTGCATCCCTAGCAACTGGTTACGAAGGAAGTGGCCTAGTTAGGAGGCACAGTAGGTAGAGTCCTGGTCTCAACATCAGGAAGACCTGAGTGCAAATCTGATCTCAGACATTTAATAACTATGTGATATTGGGCAAATCACTCAAACTTTACTTAGCTTCCTCATCTATAAAATGATTTCCAGGATTATTGTGAGGATCAAGTGAGAAAATATTTGTAAAATGCTTTGAGAACCATCATCACAATACCTCACACGTAGTAAGGGATTAATAAATGTTTGTTCCATGTTATATAAGTTTCTTGAGAACATGGACTGTTAATTTTTATCGTTGTTATTATTGCTTTTTTATTTGCCTAGTGTTTGCCACAGGTGTATGGTATATAGTAGCTATCCAATAAATACATATTTATTTGGTTTTGATCAATTAATGAGAAAAATTTAAAAGAAAATATAAAAGAAAATTTAGGCTAGATTTTCAACAGAACTATCAAAAGCAACAACACCAGGGCCAACTCTATTCCTTAGAAAGCTCAGCCTTGAAACAAAGTTTAAGTAGAACCTCCTGTTGCAAAGGATATCGGACCAACTGTCCTTAGATACAATACATCCAGCCCATGGGCCATATTACTCTCACTTGGATATCTCCAATGCAGGAGAATCCACATGACCTTCCATGTTTATTTTTAAGACACATTTAATTGTTAGAAAGTCTCCATTTTTCTTTTTGTACAAGCAGTTTTACCTAGTCTTACCCTCTAGGACCAAACAGACCAATCCCTATTCTTTATGACTGCCCTTGGAGAAAGTGTTCAAGTCCCATATAATTTCTTCCATCCTCTAGGTTAAACATTTCTAATTCCATATATAAATTCCAAAATGGCAAGAGCATTCACCATCTTGGATGCACTCTCCTCTGTCCATTCTCTAACTTATCAATATTCTCCCTATAATGTGGTACATAAAACTGCAATTAATATTTCAAATAGAATCTGAGCAAGGTAGTATACATTCAAACAGTCGACTCCCTAATCCAGGACTCTGCCCATCTTCTTGCTATGAGTACCACATCATAATATTGATTTATGTTGATCTTATAAATCATCAAAAATTAAATACATCTAGATATTTTTCATATAAAGTGCTTTGAAACAACATCTCCTCCATGTGAAATTGGTTTTTAAAACCCAGGTCTCAGATTTAATATTTAACCTTATTAAATATCTTCTTGTTTGTTTGTTTTTTTAGGATTTTGCAAGGCAAATGGGGTTAAGTGGCTTGCCCAAGGCCACACAGCTAGGTAATTATTAAGTGTCTGAGACTGGATTTGAACCCAGGTACTCCTGACTCCAGGGCCGGTGCTTTATCCACTGTGCCACCTAGCTGCCCATTAAATATCTTCTTATGCTATGTTAGTTTTCATTTGCTTCTGACTTTTCATGAATCATTTGGGGTTTTATTGGCAAACATATTGGAGTGGCTTGCCATTTTCTTCTTTAGCTCATTTCACACATGAGGAAACTGAGGCAAATAGGATTAAGTGACTTGCTCAGGGTCACAAAACTGAAACCACATTTGAACTCAGGAAGATGAGTTTTAGAGTGCAAACCCAGCATTCTAGCCATTGTGTTGCCTAGCTGCTCATTTTATTCTAGCATTCTAATTTATTGAACTTTTTTTGTCCTGACTATTGTTCAGCATGCCAGTTTTCTCTCCCCAGATTTGCATTGTATATGGTAATCCCCTGTAAATCAATCAGAAAATATTATTAAAAATGAAAACACTGCTATATGTAGGTGGTTTCCATGTAGGTAAAATGGGGGGGGAGAGCTTGAGTTGTTAGATGCTTAATTCAAAAGGTAAATGGCAGATTTACTTAATTTAAACTCAGCTTTGCTTCCATAGTTAGATAATTTTTTAAAATTTTGATTTTTGGGGGGGAGTCTTTGAATTTTAATAAATTCCCATTTCACTAAGTCTGTAGTGGCTACAGTCTCACAGGATCAACTTGAATAGAACCAAGGAAAATCACTGAATGTATAATTCAAGGAAATTCCGGAGGGTCATTTTCCTCACCTTCTTAACTTGGCCAAGACCACAAAGCAGAAAAACAGAAAGAGATCTAATGTGGTATTTTCTCACTTTCCCTTGAATAAAAAGGGCTTTCTCCAATTCCCACATGGAATTCCCACATACATTTCAGAAGCCAAATGGAGACAGGGCTCAACTGACCCAGTTATATATATATACAGAAATTACATCAACATGTTATGTCTTCAAGAGTACAGTGAACTCTCCTTGCTGCAGGTTGCTTATCTTGGATTACAAACAATTTGGCAGGGAGACCATGCCTTATACATCTCTGTATTCTCACAATGATGAGATCAGTACCATGCCCACAGCTGACATTCAAGAAACACCATGAAACTGAACTGGAGAAAAACCATTCTCTATCACCATTAGTCACACATTCTGCTTTGATATTTTCATCTCTGTAAGTACCCCTTTCATCAAAACAGAGTTGGTCTCTTCTACCAAGAAAATACCTTTAGTGGGAAGAGGGCATAGTGTAATAATTTCTAGTACACTGCAATAAATGATTTGGTAACAGGGCAAAAATAAAATATTAAAAAAGAAAAAAATGTATTTTGGATTGGTTGACTACAAGAGGACCTTGATTTTAAATTCCATCTCTGAATATACTAGTCATTTGACTATCCCCACATCATTTAACCTCTTTAAACTTCAATTTCTTCATCTGTGAAATAAGAGTGATAACACACTAGCTATCTCATGGACTTGTTAGGAAGGAAAAGTTTTGGCATTGTCAATGAACTATAAAAAATATGAATTAATAGCTGTAATCACAGGCCAGAGGGTAGTCTCCTAAGTCTGGGTTCCAGTTCTGTACATGAGACATACTATCTTTTCAGTGACCTAATCAAGTCTTTAAAAGTTGCAGAGTGGATTCTGTGATCCTCCTCTTCAGGAGTTCCCTATATTGAGTAAATCATAGTGCAAGACATTATTTTCATAACTAACATTAACATAATACTTTATAATTTATAAAGCACCTTAGGTGAATCATCTCATTTGTTCTCTACAACATGGGGCTATTATTATTATTATTACTAATTTTATAAATGAGGAAACTGAGCTTGAGAAATTTTAAATGACTTGCCCCAAGGAATGGAGCTAATAACTGTCAGAAGCAAGATGACAATTCTTGAGTCCAGTACTCTATCCACCATGCCACCTGCTCATAATCACAACAATGGCAATAAAATCAATAGATTGGTTTGATGAGATGTTATATTTTTCTTCCTCCCCCCACCCAAAAAAAAAAAGCCCGGTAATCAACCTTTTGGTTGATTTACCTTCATGGGTCCTTATATAACAGGCAACTGACAACTTGCCAGGTTCTTAAATGAAACTTTTCTTACAGGCTAACAGTAGATTGTTTAATGCCTACCCACCCACCTAGCCTCTAGTTCTCTTCTCCAGGAAATGGAGGCATGCTCAACTATGTCCTAATTCAAGTAAGTTGAATTAGACAGAATTTGATCTACCTCTCATCATTGGCATAAACTGTGTAGGAGGCACCAGTAACCAAACCATAAACCCTGACAGTGACAAATACCTACACACATACTCCCCCACACAGCAGGATGACCATTATGGGTATTGAAATCCAAGGCAAACATGCCCCATGGGACTGCAGCAACTAATGCGATGCCTCCCAGAATTTCCTTTCTCTCTCTGTATTCACTCCCTACTCTAAGGCCAAAACACAGAACTTACCATAACCACTGACTCTCCCCATCTTGCTATAGCACTCTTTGCCCCACCCAGCTTCACATTCATCACTTTTCATTATATACCAAGTTTCTTTACATTTTCCAAGTCACTAAACTTCTCTGTGTCTCAGTTTCCTGGTATGTCAAATGAGGGGGTTAGAGTCAGGACGCTTCCAAATGTAAAACTAGGATCCCATGAGACTATGCAAATGTGAAGCAGGAAGAGGTGGCATGTTACCTACAGGAAACAGCACAATTGTCCAGTTCAACTGGAAATCAGTATACTTGAGAGGAAATATTGAATGTTCATTATCATTAGCGATATCATGGACCAGAAGCTCCCGGAGATAAAATTTCAGTTGCATTTCTGCACCCCTTGGATTGGCACCCATGGGCAATCTCATCAAGACCTTTTTATTATTATTAAAAGTCATATGATTTGTTTGCCCTTACTCTAAGGTCTGCTCTTGTTTTTCTCCCAGCTAGAGCAGATGTAGCTGTCAGCATCTGGGAGAGGCTCTCAACAAAAGGAAGCCATTTGATGCCTCTGTTTACTTATAGTCCCAACTCATTAATCAAAGAAACAGGTGGGAGTGTATTGGGGAGAATGGGTGTTCCCTGCACCTGTAAAGAGAGGGGAAGTATAACTAGGCCATCCCAAGACTAAAAATAGTTCTTAGCTGAAGTTGGCAAGAACCCTCCTACAGAAGGGAGGTTTGGGACTGATAATTGCTTTTCCAGGGTCAGTGGGTCTATTTGAAGGGAAATGAAAAATAGTGTTTCTCCTAAAAATCCCATTTGGTACGTGTTGACAAACTGCCATAAAATCAAAGAATATCAGGAATGGAAAGGGACCTCAGACTATCTAATCTAACTTTTTTCCTCTTTATGTTTCTCCCCCAGAGCTTAGCACTTAGTTCCTTGCTCAGAGAAGGTACTTAATTAAGAAATGCTTGCTGACTTGACCTGAACCAGACAAACATTACTTCTAGGAATTGGCCTGGAACATAAAGAACTTCAGATACGGAGAAACCAGTTACTTGGGGGAAAATCCATTCCACGTGGTTGGTAGGAAACAATGTAGTAGGAAGGAAAGAAGAGAGAATATCCCAGGACAAGATGATAAAGCTGGAGTCACAGGTTATTAGTTCTGGAAGAGTGCTGAGAGCAAAGAACTCAAAATATTAGCGTTGAAAAGACCTTTAGAACATGAAATACAGAAAACCTTCAAATATAGAATGTCAAATGTCAAAACAATTATCATTAGCCATAGAATCTATCAATCAATCAACATGAATTTAGCAAGAAGTTATTACCTGTCAGGCACTGTCCTAGGTGCTGGAGATTGAAATACAAAGATCAGAACGGTTGCTATTCTTAAGTATGTGCTACTGCACACATATGTAGATATATACAGAATAAATTTAAGGTTATTTGAGAGGTACTATCAAGACAGGAGAATCAAGATCATTTTTTTGAGTATAGTAGTGCTTGAGTTACATTTTGAAGGAGAAGAGGGATTTTATAATAAAGAAGAAAATATATTCTAAGCTCAGGGAGTGACTAGAGACAAGATGATATACCATGTATAAGGAACAGAGGAAAAGCCAGTTTGACTAGACCATAGAGTATAGGGAGGAAAGGAATACATAAGGATGGAAAGATAGGTTGGGGTCAAGTTATAAAAAACTTTGAAAATCAACAGAAAACTTTTTTTTATTATTATTTTAATTCTTGAGGTAAAAAGAAACCACTGGAATTTATTGAGTAGTGGAGTATCATGGTCATATCTATGCTTAAGGAAAATCTCCTTAGCAATTGTGCATAAAATGGCAATAGATATTTGAGTCAGGAAGACCAATTAGAATGCCACTGAAATCTCCTAGGTATAATGTGAAGAGGGAATAAACTATGATTGCAACTGTGTGACTAGAGAACTGCAAGATGTAAAACCTAGAACAATAAGCATAAAAGCTGAAAGAAATCTTAGGAAACTAAATATCAGAACTGAAAAGAATATTCTAACAGAACTAGAAAGAGCTTTGGACTATTTAACATAAAAATATAGATTTCTATGCCCAAGATGACCAGCACCTTAGATCACATATTGTTGGAACCAGAAGATATTCTAGAAAATGAGCTGGCTATCCAAACTAAGAAGAACCTTAGCAATCATCTAATCTAGCCATTTTATAGAGGAGAAAACTGAGGCAAAGAAGGGGAAAACGATTTGCAGAAAGTCATGCAGTTAATTAATGACAGACCCTAGATCAGAGTTCAGTGCTCCTGAGTCTTAATTCATTTCCCTGAGGTGAGTTAGTTCATAAGAGGTAGGATGTAGCCTAGGTTATTGTATTCCAGAGAGTAAGAGGGTGATTTGTTCCATGATGAAGGTGAAAGGTAGAATTAAGATTTCATCTCTTGGTTGTGGTCTGAGAGAAACCAGGAAAGGTTTCAGTCTCACACTCTGTGACCTGATTCTACCTGAAATTCCAATGTTAATGTAGTTCAAGGCTCTAAAGGTGAGTTTTTTTGGTTTTGTTTTAGAGGCAACAAGTTTAAATGACTTACCTACAGTAACATTTTTAGCATCTAAGTGTCTGAGGCCAGATTTGAACTCATGAAGATAAGTCTTCCTAATTCAAAGCCCAGTGGTCTATCCACTACACCACCTAACTGCCTAAAACTTGACTGACCTAGCATTAAACAGTTTGATAAAATATTATATTCACAACTCCTTAGTTCTAGTCTCAACTCCGGCACTAGTAACAACATTAGCCCCATTCTAATGTCCATGCAAAGTATCTAACTCAAACTCCTTGCCTTTTGGTTATTTGTGGGGAAAGGAGAGCTGCCACATACCTTCTTGAAACCTAAAAAGGAGCAGGACCCTAAGGACCGGAGATGCTCCATTAACATTTGTTTGATGAACGACAATAGAATGATAAGGAACATCATTCAGACAGACAAACATTTCTTATAGTGTTTGTATAAAGTCTGAAATTCCATCCTACAATCAGCAGGAGACAAATGGAAGATGACATAGAACTGACAAAGAAATGACTGATACTAATTACTCTTTTGATGAAGTATAGAATGCAACTAATGCCTCTATACTACATCTCTTGTGCAAATCATCAGAAAGTCCTCAGATGCCAAAAAGGAAAATTCTCCTTTGGCAATCTAGTTGCTCAGACATTCCTTTGATCTAACACAATATTTCCTTTTTAGTATTATTATTTCAAAATGCTTAAAGATTCATTTATCTCTAAGACATTAGGACATGGGAGCAGATCACATGTAGATAAATGAATTCAGGGAGTGATGATAGACTTGGGGAGAAGAAATGTTTACTTTATATGCAAAGGATCTCTTTGATTTCTTTGACAAGAGTATTATCTCTCCCCTGATTTGGATAGTAACCTCTCCTCCACAAGTGAGCTAAAGTACTGAAAGTGATTTATCAACCATGATTCAAATATAAATTTTATTTATTGAAAAAATTTCTAAATGGTCTTTGAATGTTAGTAAGTACAAAAAATTCAATGTGATATGGCAGAATTCTGAACTTGGAGTCAGAAAGAACTAGTTTGGAATTCTGCCTCAAACACTTATTAGCTGTGTAATGCAAGTAAAGTCACAGCCCTCCCCATACCCCAATTTACAACAACAATAATAATATAAATAATATTAATAAAGCTAACATTTATATAATGTTTGCAATGTGCTTACACAGTGCTAGGTAGTTTAGATTATTATCTCACTTTCTCACCTGTAAAATGAGGATGTTGGACTTGTTGAGGTCTCAGATCTTTCTCAGCCCTACATACATGAGATAATGAACCTATTAATAAATCTCTCTGAACTTGAGTGATAGCTTTGAAATACGTCAGTGGATTAATATTTTAAAGATTATCCCTATGGATTATCATTGTGTGAAGATGCTTGCCCCCATCTAATGCTCAATCAAATTTACTCCAGGTGCCAAAATTCCTAGATTCAACTCTCTTGGTAAAGTTTAGGGGACCAGTTTTGGATTTGTTGGGAATAAGAGGAGGGAAATAGATTTGCAATCCTGGGAAACTAGCCAGGAAAAGATAGTTAATGAATAGGAAGATGATGGAAACAAATGAATGCTGACAACAGTGGAAGGAGAAGAGAAATGAGAAAGGGGGTGAAATAAAGAGAAGAAGTTGATTTAAAAGTCTATTTTTCTTTCAAAAAGCTACATAGCGTTTCATTAAAAGGATGCCAAGAGACTATGGGCTGATCATTAAATATATCTAAACCTGAGTTTCTTCATCCATAAAATGGGAATAATATTACTAGCTACCTCAATGAATTATTGTGACAAAGGTATTCTATGACTTCATAGTGCTTTAGGAATGAAATTGTCAATTTTGAATTTTTCTCCACAATCTTTACTGAAAAATATAGCAATAAACAATGGTTTTCAGCATGACAGTAATCAAATGGGAAGGGTCGCAACACAAGTCTGAGTCACTGAAAACCCCACTCAAGGAGCTGGAATCATGCAGACTTGAAGAAGTCAGATTTGCATCTTAATTTGATTTAATGGAGGAAGGAAAGAAGGAAGGAAAGAAGGAAGGGAGAAATCACAAACATGGTATATGGAGCCATAAGACCATTGATTAAATTACCATTTCCAATAATGTTACCAGAACTGGAGTCAAAAAGCATGGGATAAAAGTATGGGATAAAAATGAATCAAGAGCAACATGGAGAGTCTGGGTCAGACTAGACAGGAAGACCTCTAACCAATCTGGGGCCCAGGACCACAGATGAAGATGGGTTGCTGAATAAGAGGTAAGATCACTTGGATGAGGAATCCTGGGACAATTCCACAGGACTGGAATTGGGAGTCCTCTAATTTACACTTGGTTCTGCTCTTAACTAGCTATGTAACCATGGAAAGGCCACTTGCAGATTCTGACACTTCTCTTCCTCATCTGGAGCCTGGGTTGGGGTGGGGACAAGGAAAACTGGGCAATACTCAAGGGTGCTCATTTAAAATTCTGTATTAATGATCTGAATTTGGAGGGAGTATATCCAGGCACTTCTCCAATCCATCAATTCCACAACACATTTCCTATATTCAATCCCAAAAGCCAAACACATATGTTTTCACCTTGGCACCAGGGGCCAAGTCAGGAGATTGGAGACCAATGCCCTTTAAGCTTTTCCTCTCTTAAATAAGCCCCTAACCACAAGGGACAAAAATATAGGATTCCTTTTTCAAACTCACAAGGCAAGAATACCACAAATTACTGGTATACATTTTGGAATTAACTGAGTTCTTTATGAACAGAAGCCATGTTTTGCCACTAATTATGTCTGGATTATCCATCATTTCTGCAAGAAAGAAGTTTCTGAAAGTAGTAAATATTTTCTCAATCAGACTTAATTTTTTGTTTCATTACCAGTTGCCTGGGAAGTTCTCAAAGTGAGTTGGGACTAGAGATTGCTGTGGTGGTAAGTAGACCTTTTTCATACTATAAGACTATCAAAGGCCCTGCCTCAGCACCTCAAAAAATTTCTTTTCCTTTTTTCCAGTTAATCAACCAACAAGAATTTACTAAACATCAACCAAGGACCAGACACTGTGTTAGGTGTTACATACAAAGACATAGTCTCTGTTTATAGAAAATGACATACTCTTTACCTCAGGGAGTTTATGTTCTTTAGGGGAGAGGATATATGTAAATTAAATTATATAATCAATCAAAAGTCATTTATTAAGCACCTGTCCATGGATAAGGCATTATGCTAGGTGATAAGTTTATAAAGAAAAAGTTTAAACCATCCCTTCAGGGGGGTTACATTCTTTTGGATGCCTATTCATTATTAAGGATTCTGTTCATTTTTCTTTGCCATAGGAAAAAAGTGTATGTAGTGTTGGTTCTAGTAGCAAGTTGACTTGACTTTCTCATCCCTGGGACACATTATATCATCACCGAAGGAGCACAGACCGCCTCACCCAACCCCCAAATTTGGAGTGTTGGATGGGATGAATTTTGTTAGCAGTTGTGGTAAGATTCCATATGCTGTGTATGTCAAAACTGAAGATAATTTTTGTTTGGATCTAATAAACAAACAGACCTTCTACAGAAAAGGATATCATAAAATTGGCCCAACTCTGAAGCTTTATGTATGGCTCCCGGGTATTAATGATTTGCTAGAACACACCTGCAGGTTAAGAATGACAGCATATGGTAAACATGTTTGGATGAGACTACATTCATTCTTATAGGTTTGAGAGAACAAAGGAAGGAGGGGAGCAGTATGTTGATTAACTTTTTGCCTGGGGAAAATGAAGAATATCTCACAAACTAGTTCAATAGTAATAATTTGTAATAATTAGTAATATGTAATATGAAATAATTATTAAAATGCATATGTCTGACAATGAATACAAGACTGTGTTCAGATTCTCAGTCTGGGGGACACTGCTGCACTCCCTCCCCAATGGTATATAACTTCATTCTAATTCCATATTTCTTTTCTCCCATTCTGATACATAATAACTTCCCCAACTTCCATATTCCAAATCATCCAGGAGTCACTTTTGACCTTCTCTCTCCTTGACAAAATCAAAGAATATCCCAATCAGAAAGGACTTCACTGTCTACCTAGCTCGATCCATACTTACAGAAGAGTCTTTCTCCCTCAGTAAGAGTATTCTAACTTTTGTTTGCCAGCCATCAGTGAATGGGAAAGCGCTCCAACCTAAGCAACCCATTCTACCACTGGATAATTCTAATTCTTAGGAAAGTTATTTTTGTTGCTGTTGTTGCTGTTCTCGCTCAGTAGTCGTCATGTCTGTCTCTTTCTGAATATTGTCCTTCAAATATTCTTGAGAAAATATTGTAGTGGTTTTCATTTCTTTCTCCAGTTTATTTTGCACATGAGGAAACTGAGGCAAATAAGGCTAAGTGACTTTCCTGGGGTCACATAAGTAGCAATTGTCTGAGTTGGGATTTGAACACCTGACCCCATGTCTAGCAATTTACCCATTAAGTCACCCAGCTGTGCCTTTTTTTTTTCTTTACATAAAGTTTATTTCTGAATCTATCCATTGTTCCTTAGTCCTGGCATCTGGGGCCAAATAGAACAGTTTAATTTCTCTTTAAAAATAACAGTCCTTCAGTTACTTAAAAATAAGTATTTTTCCCCACCCTTTTCAACTCTCCTTAACCCAATTCCATGCTAATCATCCCATCAAGGCAGCATGGTATAATAGAAAGATCAAGGAATCTGGAGGTAGAAAACATACTCAAATTTAAGCTTTGATTATTGCCTGTATAAATTTAGACACATCTCTTGACCTCTATGGGCATAAGTAAAAAAGAAGATATTATACTGCATGTCCTCTAAGGTCCTTTTTTTTTTTTTTAGGTTTTTGCAAGGCAAATGGGGTTAAGTGGCTTACCCAAGGCCACGCAGCCAGGTAATTATTAAGTGTCTGAGACAGGATTTGAACCCAGGTATTCCTAACTCCAGGGCCGGTGCTTTATCCACTACGCCACCTAGCCGCCCCTAAGGTCCTTTTTAGTTTTAAACCTTTGATCCTATGAGCTTTGATTAATAGTGAAGTTTAATTTGTCACTATCATTTATGAGGATTTCTTGTATTTGCTTTTTTTAATATTTGTATTTTTTAATTCAATTTTATTTTCAGTTCCAAATTCTCTCCTCCTTCCCTTCCCCCTTCTACTGAGAGTATGTGATTATTTAATAGAGTCAGCTCTTAGTTTTGTCTTTCCAAGTATACTAAAGATCTCTCAAAAGACAGATATCATAATTGTATTTATTTCCCTTACAAATTCAAATATAAAGGTGAATCAAAAATGAGAATTCAGTAATTCCTCCATTGTGGACAAGAATTGATATAAAATATCCAAACCACAAATGAAAACAAAGGCATAGACAAGACAGGAAATCCATATAGGAAAAGGCAGAATGCAGACATCTCCTTGAGACTGAGGGGAAGTTCAAGAGTCTTCACTCTCCACCATCCAACCCCTTCTACTCTTGAAGGAATGAATACCCTTTGTCCAGTATTTGAGTATTTGTCAATCTATAAATCAATTGAGAAATTGTCTTGTCCTACTCAATCGACATTTTTTCAAGGAGTGATTTGATTCACCATTAATATTTGAGTCCATATCAATCCATCAGTCATTTGATACATGAATGCATTTAAATTCATAAATCACTTAAGACAGATTACTTGTTACCTTTCCTCATATCACCTTATTCTCCTGCTGTCATCTGCCGTGCCTACACCTTTGCAAGGATTTTTTTCCTGCTGCCTAGAAAGAACTCTCTACCTCTATTTCTTAGAATTCCTAATTCCCTTCAAGGTTCAGCTCAGGAGTGATGTTTTATAAGAAATCTTTCCTAATTATTCCCCCCAGGATTAATATTCACTTTACATAGCTTCAGATAAGTTGCTTCTCCCTCTGAGAATGAATATTTCTTGAGAGCATATCTTGTTTTTGTATCCCCATCAACTAGCAGAGTTCCTGACACAGTCCATGCTTAACAAATAAATACTTGTGAAATTAAATTGTGTTGAAAGGAACTTACCAAAAGGCCCAGAGTCACCTTATTTTCTTTTTATGAGGTAATATTACTTCCCATCTAAAAGTAGTAAGTTTATCTGTCTGGCAATGTCACCATTCTGAAACCCAGCTGTTATTCAGAAAGGACGTCTTATAGTCTTCTCCAGTTACATTGAACTTCATGCATTTTACTCAGAGTACCTTGGACTTCTACTCTGGCCTTGTTGACTTATATTTTCTACATAATTCTAAGACACTTGAATTTCTGATTTCTAAGTGCAAAAAGATTAGGAGAAATCCATTAGAAGGTGGTAGAGAAGCTTCTATGTGCAGGTACATTGATGAGAGTGTAAATAGATACGTGGAAGCAAGGCAAGTGATTTTTAAAGTAACAAAAAAATTACAAAACCTGTGGTCATTTTGTGTTGAGTAATATCAGCCACTACCAATGTCTTTTGTTAAATGATGGAGATCAGCATTTCTTGTGTTTGTCCTAAGAAGATGTAACTAGGAGACAAGGGGAGAAATTAATCAGAATCATAAAATTGGAGAGCTAGAAGGGACCTTAGTGACCATCTAGTCCAACCCAACTCAAATATACCTTACAAGTGGTCACCCAGTCTCTATTAGAAGATCCATAAGGACAAGAAAGCCATAATTTCTTAAGGCAGATCAATGCATTTATGGCCAGGAAGTCATCAATCAAATTTGAGTTGCACCAATTACTCCTAGTTTGTTTTGGCTCTGCTTAATGGGACTAAACTAAGCAAATCTACACTTTTTAAAAAAGATGGCCTTTCACATTCACATTTGACAAATGATCAAAGGATATGAGAAGTTAATTTACAGATGAGGAAATTAAAGCAATCCATAGTCATATGAAAAATTACTCTAATCATTACTTATTAGAGAAATGCAAATTGAAACATCTCTGAAATACCACCTCACACCTCTCAGACTGGCCAATATGACCAGGAAGGACAGTGATCACTGTTGGAAGGGATGTGGGAAATCTGGGACACTGATACATTGCTGGTAGAGTTGTGAACTTATCCAACTTTTCTGGAGAGAAATTTGGAATTATGCCAAAGGGCAACAAAAATGTGCATACCCTTTGATCCAGCAATACCACTACTGGGGTCTATACCCTGAAGAGATGATGAAAAAGGGTAAAAACATTACTTGTACAAAAATATTCATAGTAGCCCTGTTAGTGTTGGCAAAGAATTGGAAATCAAGTAAATGTCCTTCAATTTGTCATGAAACACTATTGTTCTATTAGAAACCAGGAAGGATGGGAATTCAGGGAATCCTGGAAGGATTTGCATGAACTGATGCTGAGTGAGATGAGCAGAACCAGAAAAATATTGTATACCCTAACAACGACATGGGGGTTATGACAACAACCAGGGACAATTTGGGGGTACCTGTGATGGAGAATAACATCTCTATCCAGAGAAAGAATCGTGGAGTTTGAAAAAAGATCAAAGACTATTACCTTTAATTTAGGGGGAGAAACCCTATTATTTTACTATGTAATTCTGCTGTCTCTTATACTTCATTTTTCTTCCTTAAGGATATGATTTCCCTCTCATCACATTCAACTTGGATCAATGTATACCATGGAAACATTGTGAAGACTAACAAACTGCCTTCTGGGGGGGGGGGGGGGGGAGGAGAGAAAGATTACAGGGAAAATTGTAAAACTCAGAATAAATAAAATAAAATAAAAAATGGCCTTTCAAATACTTGAAGACAGTTGTCATTCTCCTTCTTATCTCTAGTCTTCTCTTTTCCAACTTAACATCTCTTGTTCATTAATTTTGGACAGGTTTTTTAGCTTCTCTAAGACTCAGTTTTGTCATCTGTGAAATGGAAATTAGTATTTTATCACTGCCTTTCTTAGATGACAAAACTGAGTCTTAAAGAAGCTGAATAACCTGCCCCAAATTACATAGGTGCCAGACTCATGATTCAATCTTCAATTTTCTCTGCTATATATCACAACTTTCTATCTGCTGTAAATAAAGCTGTGATGTATCTGACAGCTAGAAATAAATAATTCAACATGGAAGACTTCAGTTTTGATACATTTCTTGAATATTTCAAAGATTTAACCATAATTTAAACTCCAAATGATTTTCATACATTTGCCACTTTGATTGCCTTTTGCAAACTCTCCCATAGTCCTCAATGTTCAATAGTCAATCAGATAGGCATGCTGCATCATCATCATCATCATCATCATCACAATTATAATTGACATTTAGTGCTTACTAAATCTCAGGTACTAGGCTAAACATTTTACTATTATTATCTAATTTGATCTTATTAGCATCTCCTTTAATGTCATTACCACTGATATAGCTATGGTTTAGTAGTTTCTGATACTGAGTCATCAGATAGTATCAAGGACTTTCTTCTCTGGGTCTGCAATAAATGCAGGAATCAGTGCCAACCTATATCTCTAAAGGGCTTGCTTTGCAAGATGATGGTTGCAGGGGCAGCTAGGTGGCACAGTGGATAGAGTACTGGTCCCTGGATTCAGGAGGACCTGAGTTCAAACTTAAACTCAGACACTTAAAAATTACCTAGCTGTATGACCTTCAGCAAGTCACAACCCCATTGCCTTGCAAAAACTAAAACAAAACAAAACAAAAAAATGGAAATACTGTGACTCCCAAGGCTCTTAGGTTCAAGGTGTTGAACTATCTGCATCAAGACCTGCAGAAAGATAATGGTCAAGATCATTGAGGTGATTTGACTTGCCTAGTGCATACTGCCTCCTTCAAGGTGCCTTTCTGCTACATCTAGGCTGCTTTACATTTCCTGTGAGTGACAATTACTTGGTAATTAATGGGGGATTGCTGGACCCCTCATTAAAGTAGCTGCTTCTTAGATGATAGGGAATAATAATTAAAAATTTATTGCTGTTTTTCAAATTAATATTTTATTTTATTTTCTCTCAATTACAAATATCGTTGGTGTTATTGTCTGCCAAAACTATGGTTTCATTGTCATAGAAACTTCTGCCAGCCATGTAGAATAACCTTCTTGGCAATTTATGTAAGTAATAGGAGTACTGAGTTTGGAAAAACAGAAAGATTGTAGTGAGAAAATCTTGAACTTGGAGTCATTTCACTTGCTTTCAGATCCCATCTCTGTGGCTTATTACTTGAATGACCTTGGACAAATAGATCTTTGCTTCTCTAGGCTTCAGATTCCCCATCTGTAAAATGAGAGAGTTGGACTAGAAGATTTCTAAGGTCTGGATATATAAATTATGAGCCTATGAATTCCCCACATAGCATCTGAGTCTCAGTAGTTCCATTATATTCTGTTTGCTTCCTATGTTTAAGTGGTCAAGAGAAGAAAGTAGAGGGTGGGGAAAAGTGTTTAAGAATTTAGGGAATCCTTAACCTAGGAACTATTTCTAGCTCAAAGAATAACTAAAATTTCCAACATTCTGATTTGGGGGAAAAGAAAGAAACAAATAAAAAGACAAATAAAGAAACCAAGAGAGATAAAGAAAGGAAGGCAAAGTGGGAAGAAGAAAGAAAAAGAAGAAAAAAAGAAAGAAAGAAAGAAAGAAAGAAAGAAAGAAAGAAAGAAAGAAAGAAAGAAAGAAACAAAGAAAGAAAGAAAGGAGGGAGGGAGGGAGGGAGGGAGGGAGGGAGGAAAGAAAGAAAGAAAGAAAGAAAGAAAGAAAGAAAGAAAGAAAGAAAGAAAGAAAGAAAGAAAGAAAGAGAAAGGAAGGAAGGGAAAGGAAGGAAGGAAGGAAGGAAGGAAGGAAGGAAGGAAGGAAGGAAGGAAGGAAGGAAGGAAGGAAGGAAGAGAAAAGAAAGAAAAAGAAATGTTAGTTTGGTGAAGTCATTCTCATTTTCAAAGACAGGCTAAGAATGGCAATGTTAAGGTCCCTCTCTAAATAAAATTCACTCCTTACAATGAGCAGCATGAATTTGAGTCCCCACACAAAGGCTGTTCCCACCTTAATAATCGTATCTATCATAATCTTGTTTTTTAGTTTTAATCAGTTACCAAACATACAAAGGTACCCAGTATTGACACAGATGGTTGAGGAATCCATATGATTGTCTGCCAAGTTCCAAATGGATACAATGTCTTTGTCAACATAGAGGGTAAAGGTTTTTCTTAAGGTTGTTTCAGTGAATGTTTGTTTTGCAGTTCTGAAGAGTCATTTCATAATGGAGAAGGACCACAACAGAAGCAGAATTAAAAGCCTAAGGCTGTAGTAGGAATATGGAAAATTTGTAATCCAATATTCATACAATAATTGTAGAATCAAGTCAAAATTAGAAAGGAGCTTAGAGGTCATTTATTATATCCTATAGTAAAATTAAGTCCCTTATCCCCATTATTATGGTCACCTTGTCTTCTTTGGAAGACCTCTACTAATGGACAACTAATCAAGGTTGTTCACTCATCCATCTTGGTAAACTCTATCTGATAGGAAGTTTTGATTTTTTTGTTTGTTTCCTTCTGCTTAAGCCTTACACCAGAGCCACTATGTACTCTACCTACTGTTCTTTTCTCTGGGTCCAAGTGAATAATTCTTAATTCCTCTTAAATAATCCTGAATAATCTTGAATTCCTCTTAAACATAAAACTCTTGAAAATAGCTATCCATATAACCTTAGAATGTTAGATTTGAAGTCAAAGGACCAGGATTCAAGTCTCTCTTCTTCCACATATTAATTGTAGAACCATTAGCAATTCATTTTACCTCTTTAAGCAACAGTTTCCTCATTTGTAAATGGTGGAGTCCCTTCACAAGGTATAGAGGAGTTCTAATTTAAAGACTGGAGATCATGAAACTATGATCAGGATGTTATAATAGGAATTCCAAAGGTATATAGATAGACAGACAGAGGAAAGGATGGATGGATGGATGGATGGATGGATGGATAGATGGATAGATGGATGGATGGATTAATAGAACAGAGGTTTTTAAGGCTCCTTACTATTTTCATTTATCTTATTTCCCCTGTATAAGATGCACCCTTTTTCGAAAAATTTGGGGTCTAAAAACTGGAAGCATCTTATATGGTGGTTGTAGATATTTTTACTTTTATTTTCCACTTTTTCACACTTGCAGTCTTTGCACCTATTGTTTCACATTTGTTACCAGTATATTAGATTACATTTTGCCATATTCTGCCAAAAAAATGGCTCTGAAAAGATTTTTGTCCAGTGCTGAATTCAAGTTCAATGTGATTCAGTTTGCAAAAGCAAATAGAAATCATGCTGCTGAGCATCAGTTCGGTCCTCCTCCAAATGAGGAAACAATCCAAGACTGGCTACACAGGAAGAGGAAACTTGACTGAAAATGCCCTGGTAGAAGGTCAGGAGTGGCAAGACAGCCAAATGGCCTGAATTAGAGAGGGAATCAAAGCTATGAATTGAAGAGCAAAGGGCCAGCGGACTTCCTGTGTCCACAAAAGATGGTTCACATGAGGCAAGACGAATTGCTGATGAAAAAAAAGTGACTGGTTTCAAAGGACACAATTGGTGCTTCAGGTTCATGAAATGGAATGGACTAAGCATGAATCCATGTACCAGACTTGCCCAGGGAGTGCTTGTGGTCAACCACAGGCCAGAGCACAGGCAAGAAAACAGTCAGAGCCTCTGCTAAGACAGTGATTCATCATCAAACACAGATGAGGACAGGTTAATGGATGGGAGTTTGGACAATGATGAGGAGTTGTATGAATTTTATGATAAATAAAACTTGAGTTCAATAACTTTATTTAATACTTCTTTTCAAATTTTGGATCCCAAAATTAAAGTGCATATTATACATGGGGAAATATGGTATGTGATTCTTTGATTTTCCATTAAAATTTATTCTTTTTAAATTTGTCTCAAGGTTCCAGACAGTTGATGTTTTTTTCATGCTGACTCTCATCTGGTGTAGAAACTGTCCCTACTAGCTTCTTATTAATCTAATAGTAAAATTAATAAATATGCCATCTATGTGGTCCTGAAGATTATTCATAAATGCCATAAGAAAAAAGGACAGATCCTTGGAGCACTTCCTCTTTCTGTTTTCCAGTTCCTTTCCACTATCACAGGATCAATCATCTCTTTTACTGTGTTTATTGCTTCATGTCAGTATATCATGTTGAAAGGATCCCAGGTAAAATAACTGTGATCACCTTTTTTTAAAAGGTCATTAATAGATGGTACAGTGGATAGAGCACTAGCCCTGGGGTCAGGAGGACCTAAGTTCAAATTTGACCTCAGACACTTAATAATTACCTAGCTGTGACTTGAGTGACTTGAGCAAGTCACTTAACTCCATCCAGCAAAGATGAAATAAAATAAAATAAAAAGGCCATAATACAATTTCCCAATGACAAATATTTACTGAGAAAATTAATTTATTGATCTATTCTCATTAGAAGCAAAATTGGGAAGAAGAGGAAGAAGAGAAATGTCTTCACAGCAAATTGATCATGTACATTTTACTTTCTACAAATGGCTTTTCCCACAGTATAAATAGCGTGTTATTGTTTGCATTTTACAATTATGAAAACTGCTTCTATTTATATCCTTATTTTATAGTTGAGAAACCTGAGGCAGAGGTTAAATAAAATCACACAGCTAGAAAATGTCTGAAATTAGATTTAAACTCAGGTCATCCCGATTCTAGGTGCACATGCACACACACACACACACACACACACACACACACACACAAACACCATGAGATTATAAGTTCCTTGAGGTCAGGGACTGTCTTTTGCCTCTTCTTATATTGCCAGCATCTAGCACATTGTTGGAAAATAGAATGCATTTAATGAGTGTCTATTGACTTACACACTGCTAGTTGTAGTCCTTTAACTTCAGAGCCAATGTGCATTCCTTTCCATGTTGAACTGAATAGCAGATAGATGGGGGGAGGTCATGGCATCAGGAAGACCAGAGCTCAAAAACAAAAACTCCAACATTTAATAGCTTTGTCATCATAGGTACTTTCCCTTTCAAAGCTTCAGGCAACTCTCTATTATGTCACTTGATGGTTTGAGATTGGTATTGGTGGTGCTACTGCAAGGGTGAAATCACTGATGCCTCATTTCTTAAGCTATGCTATTTTGTTCATAATGTTTTTGGAGAAAGGAATGTGGATTTCTCCTTACAGGATAAAAAATTAATCTTAATTTCACCAGGAAGATGAGGTCAAAGTGGTTCAAGTTATATTCTCTTCAAATATGCTTTAAATCTGCTAAAGTTAAAGTTAATATGATGCTATCCCCATTAAATTACCCAAGAGGGGCAGCTAGGTGACACAGTGGATAGAGCACCAATCCTGGAGTCAGGAGTACCTGAGTTAAAATCTGGCCTCAGACATTTAATAATTACCTAGCTGTGTGGCCTTGGGCAAGCCACTTAACCACATTTTCCTTGCAAAAACCTAAAAACAAACAAATTAAAAAAAACAGTTTAGGCCTAATGGAAAAAGCAAAACAAAATGCAAATGAGAAGAATGCCTTAAAAAGCAGAATTGGCCAGTTGGCAAAGGGTAAAAAAGCTTGCTGAAGAAAATTACTCCTTCAAATGCAGAATGGAACTAAAGGAAGCTGATGACTTTGCAAGAAATCAGGAAGAAATAAAACCTCTTCCAAAAAAGCCAAAAATTAGAAGAAAATGTGAAATATCTCATTAGAAAAACAACCAATCTCAAAAATAGATCCAGAAGAAATAATTTAAAAATTATTGGGCTATCTAAATGCCATGAATCAGGAAAGCAGCCTAGACTTCATTTTTCAAGAAATAAACAGCAAAATTTCCCTGAGATCCTAGAAGCAGAGAGTAAAATAGAAATCAAGAGAATTAACTGGTCACCTCCTGAAAGAGATCCCACAAGAAAAGCTTCCAGTAATATTATAGCCAAATTCCCAAACTCCCAAATCAAAGAGAAAATTCTAAAAGCTGCCAGAAGCAAACAATTCAACTATCGAGGCTCTATAGTCAGGATTACACAGGATCTGGCAGCATCTACATTAAAGGCTTGTAGAGATTGGAATATGATATTCTGGAAGGCAAAAGATCTCAGCTTATAACCGAGAATCAAATACCCAGCAAAACTGAACATCCTCTTTCAGGGTAAAAGATGAACTTTCAATGAAACAGGGGACTTTCAAATTTTCCAGAGCTGAACAGTAAGTCTGATCTCCAAATACAGGACTCTCGTGCACCACAGAGGAGGTAGATGAGAAGAACTAACTATGAGGAACTTGATGATATTGAACTGTTTGTATTCCTACATGGGAAGAAGATACTGATAACTCATGAACTTTTTCATTTATAAGAGCTGTTAGAAGGAGCATGTGTAGACAAGGCACAGGAAGGAGCTGAACATAATGGTATAATATAGAAAAAAGATGAAGTCAATGGGTGATGAAGGAAAGTACTAGGAGGAAGGGAAAGGAGAGGAAGAAGAGACTAAGAAATTTCACATAAGAGTCAAGAAAAATCTTTTTTCAATGCAGTGGAATGGGGGAAGGCAAGGGGGAATGAGTGAGCCTTTATTCTCATCAGAAATGGCTCAGAGTGGAAATAACATGTACACTTAATAGGGTATAGAAATTTATCTTACTGTTGAGAAAAATGAGAAGAAAGGGATGAGATAAAGGGGAATATGGGGAGGGAAGGGAGGAATAGGTGATAGAAGAGAGGGAAGATTGTAGGAGAGGGTAGTCAGATACAACACACTTTTGGACAGGGCCAGGATGAAAAGAGAGAGACAATAGAATAAATGAGAGTGGGGAGGAATAGAGAAGAGGGAAATACAGCTAGTAATAGGAACTTTGAGAAAAATAATTGAAGCAACTTCTCTGATGGACTTATGATAAAGAAAGCAACTCACCCCAGAGACAGAGCCATTGGAATTTGAACACAGACTGAAGTACACTTTTTTTCTCTCTCATTATTCTTGAGGTTTCTCATCTTCTTGGGGAGGGGTATGTTTACTCTTATCACAAGATTATTATAAGAATATAAATTAAATAAATCTAGAGACTTCACTGAAAAAGAAAAAGAAAAACAAAGAAACTCAGAGGTGAGAAAGGAAATAGGAGTGGCCCAAGATGCCTTCTCTCCCCTAGCTCCTTTAAAACTGGAGAGGAAGGTCACAACCCATAATGAGGGCAGCATCTGTCAACAAAGGTTCACTCTATGGTGCCTATAAGAATCCTCTTTTTCAAGTGGTTATAAATGAAGCATAAAAAATGAACTTCAAGAAATGAAATTATCAAGGAGCCTTCAGCTGAGTTCAGTTGATGGTATTATAAGCAAAACCAGCTGATAGCAGGAGAAAAATTGGAAAATTAAATTCCAACCTAGGTGTTATGATGAATGTTGTAATTTAATGAAAAGAAGTGGGTAGAGAGCTTGTCTTGAAGCCTTAAAGATGTGAGTCAGTCCCAATCTAGTGGTGAAACCATGAGCCTCTTAGTGGACTTTGCCAGTGACATCAGAATCAAAAACAAATGGGCAGATCAACCATACATACAGATTCCTATAGACTGTACACTGATTTAGAAAACCACGTATTAAATATTTCCCAATCACATTTTAATCTGCCTCCATCTACACATGGGAGGAAGAAGGTAGAGTTGTGATTCCTGTTCCAGACAATTAACACTCTAAGACTATAAATTGCAGAGATGATGTCAATCTGCATTGGTTGAGGGAAATTTCTCACCTAGAAATTCCTTATACCAATGAAATCACTGGTCCATTTCCTATTCCAATCCCATCTGGTGCTGTGCATTAATTCATCTCACCTTCCTATAGTGCCCAAATCTACAGATCCAGACCCTGACCAGAAAAAAAAATCATATAATCACAATCATAACTTTTAAGATACTGATTTTTTTTTTTCAGATTTAAATTAGACTAACTAGTTGCTGAAAGTTTTTCAAACCTTGAAATTGTTTGGTCAAGTCACCTCTCTAAACATTTTAATCCATAATATAAGGATAGTGATACGCAAGTGACCTCAGAGAATTATTTCAAGGATTCAGGAATCCTCTAATTCTAGATTTTAGAATCATAAGAACAGAAATTTTAGGATGGAAATGTGGTTAGCAATCTAGTCCAATCCCTTCATTTCAACAGAATGGCACACTTTGTCCACTGATGCTGATTGTGATGCTTCCAAACTTGAGTGGACAACAATTGTGGCCAAAAATTTACCATCCCATAATCATCAACCTCTTGCTGGTGAGACTCTTGGAACTTAGGTAGGCTGGTTTGCAGAATATAGATACTCAATCCCTTGCCAAGTCAATAATATATGACATCTATCTATTGGAGGTAGAACCTTTTAGAACTTGTTCACCTCTTCACTATGATGAAGATTCAGGAAGTAACTTAAGAAAAGCATAGAAATAGAAATAATCTTTATTATGGTAAGTGTCATGAACACCAAACCTCCAGCGAAGATCTTTAATCAAAGACTGAAAGGTTATATTGGGTTTTTGTCAAGGTCATTTCCGATTTTAATCAAACAATCAGTAAGCTTGTATTGGGACCTACTATTTGCCAGGGATTATACTACTAACGAGGAGCAAAAAATGTAAAGAATAAATAATCCTATGGTCTGTGAGGTTCCTTTCAATTCTGAGATTCTGTGCTGATAAGTATAAGCATCTATGAGTGGGATATTTGTCTTCCTTTAACTCCTATAGTCTCTAAGCTTCCTCACACACTAGTGGGGGAAGAGCTGCCACTGTAAAAGTTTATTGATTGGCTTACTGATGAATTCCAACAGTACTGAACATGGGTGGGTGTTCATCAAAGGTAATAAAAGCCTTTTGGGATCCATTTCTGCCATCAAAACATTTTCTACTCATTTTTTCATCAATTCTTTCTATCAGAAGTTATGTGATACAGTGGCTAAATGCTGGACCTAGAGGGAGGAAAAGCTGAGTTCAAAACCCTCATTCAAACACTTAAAAGCTATGTAACTCCGGGTAAGCCTCTTAGTCTTAGTTTTTCTTTAATCTATTAAAAAATAGCATCTACTTTACCAGGTTGTTTTAAGAATCAAATAAAATATATAAAGCTCTTTATAAATCGTAAAGTTGGTTACTATATAAAAATAGATTTATCATCATCATCATCATCATCATCATCATCATCATCATCATCATCATCAAGACCCTGCATACTCAACTTCCTTTAGCTCTTTTTTTTGTTTTGTTTTTCTTCAAGGTAATGAGGTTAAGTGATTTGCTCAAGTTCACACATCTAGGTAATTATTAAGTATCTGAGACCAGATTTGAACTCCAGGACTGGTGTTCTATTCACTGTGCCATCTAGCTGCTCCATCCCTTAGCTCTTTTTTTTTTAAAGGCTTTTTGCAAGGCAATGAGGTTAAGTGGCTTGCCCAAGGCCACACAGGTAATTATTAAGTGTCTGAGGTCGAATTTGAACTCAGGTACTCCTGACTCCAGGGCCAGTGCTCTATCCACTGTGCCACCTAGCCACCCCCCATCCCTTAGCTTTTAATTAAGATTCTTAGCTACTTAAATCTCAGTTTCCTTCATCTGTAAAATGGGGGATTGGTAACACCTATTTCACATGGTTCTTATGAAGATCAAATAAGATAATATATTTAACATACTTTTCTAACCTTTCAGCTTCAGAAATATTAGCTTCTTATAGGTTTCCCACATTGCTTCCATCATAATGTAATCATCACTCCATAATAGCTCACAGGTACAGTAAATATTAGTGGGTATAGTGGTATCTTTTTTGCCCTCTGGAGGAAAATTAATAAAACCTAAAGATTTCATCTTGGTTAGAAGGCATAAAAAGAGGTAATTTCTGGTCACCACATTGTAAAGTCAAATTCCTCCATTCCCCACACAATTTCGTAGCTGACCTCTTAGTATTCTATCCTTCTCAGTTACAGCTGCCAGAGTAAAGAGACAAATCTGTTTGCTTTCAGCCTCCAGGAGAATTGTATAGGCTTAAGATGAGGCACATTAGCTGATTTTTGATGATATTCAGTCATTCCAGTTGTGTCTGACTCTTCATGACCCCATTTGGATTTCTTAGCAAAGTTGATGAATTGGTGTGCCATTTCCTTCTGTAGCTTATTTTTACAGATGAGGAAACTGAGGCAAATAGGGTAAAGGGACTTGCCCAGGGCCACAGAGCTAGTAAATAGCTGAGGCTACATTTCAACCCAGGTCTTCTTGACTGCAGGCCTGATGTTCTATCCACTGGACCCCCTAGCTCCTCTCATTAGCCAGCTACTCTTTCCTTTCCTCTTTCTTTTCCAATGAAGATAGCAGACAACTGCTCCCCCTTAGAATGTAAGCTACTCAAGACCAAAAATCCTTTCCTATTTCTAATCTCCAAGCATAGCATAGTAAATACTTAATAATATCACAAAATTATTATATAATACTTATTATCCATCGCACATTATCCTCACAACAATCCCCAGGATGTAGGGTTTATAATTATCCTTATTTAACAGATGAAGAAACTGAGTCAAACTGAGCTTAAGTGACTTGCCTAGAACCACACAGCTAGTAAGTGTCTGAAGGCAGATTTAAACTCAGGTCTTCCTGACTATGAGCTGGCACTCTGTGTACAATGCCATCTCTTTACCTTTAAACATGATGCCTGGGATGTTCTTCATTTTCATACTTGTCTCTTGGAATCCCTAACACCCTTTAGACAACACTTGGGCTCCCTATCACTGAAAGTCCTTCAATCAAGGCTAGATGACTGCTTTGGAGTATTTGGAAGGAAAGAAACTTGCATCATGTTCGAGTTGAGGGAGATGGTCTTTAAAAATCTATGACAACTCATATATACAGATATATATATATATATATGTGTGTGTGTGTGTGTGTATAGGTGTATATAGATGCATGGATATATATATATATAGTGTATATATGGGTTATATAGATAGCATTATATATGTGTGTAAAATTTGTATAATAGCATATGTGTTCAAGATATATATATATATATATATGTATATAGGACATGTGTGTATGTGTTTCTGTATGTGTGTCTATGTATTTATTTATGTGAGGGAATGAATGCCTTGGTTCAAGATACAAGCATAGTAAAGATGGAAATTTATAGAATTCAATCTATGGATTAGCTGCCACTTCTAAAATAGTAATTCAGGGAAAAGACTTTTGGCTCTTGTGTTAGATGTTCCTGGTTCAAATACTATTTTTGATACTTGCTGTGAGACCTTGGGCAAGTCACTTTACTTTTCTTAGCCTCAGATAAAATTATTAGGTAAGATTTGATGATCTCTAAAGTCTCTTCCAATTTCAAATCAATGGCTGTATGATCTTAAGATTCTAGGACCATAGAATTTCTTTTAATGAGTTCTATTTAATATTTATACTTAATATCATTTAGTACTTATATTTATTATATTGAATAATAATTAATTGATTAATTTAATTTAATTAATTTATTAAGTCTAAAAGATATATTTGAGTTTCCATTCCAGAAAGCATGGTTTTCAAATTGTCATTTTTAGCTGAATTTCTAATTAAATTCAAACTAGTCTCCCCCTAAAACAGTGGCTTTCTTCAAAATAGACACTACTATCATCATGACCCCAGCAGGACAATAATCCACCCCAAAGTGATTTTGACTGCCCTCATACTATTCAACTAGACTATGTAAAAACAGTTGGAGGTAATTCCCATCATAACACGAGAAATGATGAAAATCAGCCTACTGAAGGGTTACAGTTTATAGCATAAATTAGAAATGAGAAATGGGAGATGATATCTTGAGTCCACACACCCAATAGGGTTTTTCCCTCTCCTAAGTTTATGAAATGTGCTTTCAAAGGAAATCAGTTGTACAAATGCAAAATTAGATCCTGTCTTAAAAGGAAAAGGTTCAGTAAGCCATTTGCTGGCAGATATTTATTATCTTTCTGGAACTGTCTAGCTCCAGAGGTTGTTACTAGCAACCTGAGAGAGAAATAAAACATCTGTAAGAGTTTTGGTTTAAAGTAACCAAGTAATTTTCAAAATGTGTTTTCCATTTTACACTCCCTCTTTATCCCTGTTCTGGGTCTATTCATTCATTCAACAAGAAATGATTGAGCACCCATTATGTGATCAACACCAAGGAAAGGAAGGCAGATGGGAGCTCATTCCAAGAGCTCCTGTGTCTAGACCACTTAACAGTTTACAAAATGCTTCCCTCACAGCAATCTTGTGTATGACAAGAATTACAAAGAGTAGCATCCCTAGACTCTTCCCCCCTGGGGGATTGATATTTAGTGGCAGGATCAGGCTTTAAAAGGTCAAATATAGAAAAAGCAGATGAACATATTCCAAAATTTTCATAGCAGCACTTTTGGTGATACCAAAGAATTGGAAACAAAATATAGAAATTAACTAATCCAATTGAGGTATGTGAATGTAACAGGATAATTACTAAGACATGAGAAATGATGAATGTAAAATATTCAAGGAAGTGTGGGAAGACTTATGAACTGCTACAGAGTTAAGTAATCAGAACCATTAAAATGATAAAATACTGTAATTTGAAAAGGGAAAAAAGAGTTAAACTAAAAGCTTTGTTTAGTATTCATAATCTGATCCTAAAAAAGATAAGAAAATGTATTTTTCTCAGTTACATATGAAGAGGGGAAACTATAGATGTAGAAGTCTGCATATTCCATCAAACTCAGTTGGTGTTGGTTTGTTTGAACTGTTTTCATTTAAAAAAAAACCATTGGTGTTTATTTTATTTTATTAGAAAGGATGGCTTCATTGGTAAAGAATGAGGAAGGGAAGGAATGGCATAGAGAAATGGAAGTGAAGAGGCACATAGAGCAGGCTAGAAGGACAGAGATGATGGAAAATCTATGCAGAGGGTTAACTATTTGACAAGGTCAGCACAAAGAGCACCGATTAGTCATAGAACATATTTCTTTGTCCAATATTTCCTCTATGTAGTGGTACTGATGGTGTTAGATGAAAAAAGGGGGGTGAGAGATGAGAGATATCACACAGGTAAAATTGACAGGTATTAGCAACAGACTCACTCAAGGGTGAGAGTTTGGCACCTTGGTTGTGAGCATGAATGGTACTCTAGATAGGTGATGGCCCTGATACTCCTCTCTTAGGGTTATAGAGAATTTCTTGCCTCTTAAATTTTGAGCTCCATCAGCACCACACATTGATAGTCGTGCCCCTGCCGTCTTCCTGCATACAAGGGACCAGACAGTTTGAATTAGAGGTCCTGCCCTATTTATGATTGAAAGTTCACTCCTCAAACCACTAATCATAACTTGCTGGTGACCAGTTTCCTGGACAAAATTGAATGAGAAAAGGATGAAGATTATGGTGCTTGAGAATTCTCATTAAATAGCTCTGCCTTTCTTTCTCTATTTCGCTCTGTCCCTATCCTCAAAATTACATTGTTTTTAATGGAGTATGGCTCAGGTATTTTTAGTTAGGAATTAATTAGTGATATTCTAGAGGCAACTAAGTGGAATTGAAATACATTACTAGACTAATCTGAGTTTGAATCCACTCTCAGATATTTATTAGCTGTGTGACCTAGGCAGGTGATTTAACTGCCTTAAGTCTCAATTTTATCTATAAAATGGAAATAATTATAATACCCACCCTACAAGGTTGTTGTAGGGATCAAAGTGCTTTTCACATCTTAAAGAGCTAAATAAGTCTTACTACTATTACAAGACAATAATACCACTTCCATTATTTATTACTATTTTTATTTTCTTGAGAGAACTGGATCCTCATAGCTTTGAAGTACAATAGACTCATTAACAGTCTGAATTTTACTCTAAAATTAAATAATACTATTCGAGTCTTTAAATCAATGTTCCATGGTATTCTCTCCTGAGATAGTAGTGAATACATATTTTAATTACAATATTCAAGTATTCCAGTATCTCATCAATATGGAGGTTTCCTCTATCAGTGTAGACTATCGCCTAGGCAAGGCTGGCTACCCATCTTTGTAACTCTTGCCCATAATGTCCTATATATAGGTTTGCCCAAGGGTTATTTTCCCAGTATGCTAGAAACCTTTCTCCTCTTTCTTGTCACCACCAGGATACCTTTGGAACAGCACCCAGGTTGTCACTAATCAGTCATCTCCCATTCTTGCCTCCTGACTTGACAAAAGCATTTCCTTGGCATCTTTTATCATTTTTCCCATTTGCCTTCCTATTTCCTCATTCATATGTAACACCATGGCCCTGGGCAAGCCCTTTTGACTCCATGGAGATTTATTTATGCTCTTTCTCACTTCCCCGATCCTCTCTGACACAGATTCAAGTCACAAGGACCAATGAGGACTTGTCATGTCATCCCAAATTGTACGCCTTTCAAGCAACAGATCATGTAGAAATCTCTACAGTCAGAGCATGTGGCTATCATTCATATTACATATAGCATCTCACAGCCTACTTGCTCACATCCTCATCTTGCACTTCTCCATGGCCCTTCAGATGACACTGATTCATAATTTTTCAGAGACAGTAGTGTTTCTTTACTTAATAGTCACAAAATAACACTAGTTAAAATGTCTTTATTAAAACAATAGACCTTTGCTTCAAGGAAATACTAGAGGGGGGTGAAATCATTAAAATGACTAATTTGATATTGTTGATGTTTAGTCAGATCCCTTGGTTCTCCACTCCCCACCCCTAATTTGAGATTTTCTTAACCAAAGACACTGGAGTGGTTTCCTATTTCCTTATAAGAGAGAAAACATAGGTAAACAAAGTAGAGTGACTTGCCCAGGTCATGTAGCTAGGAAGAATCTGAGGTCAAGTTTGAACTCAGGTCTTCCTGACTCCAGACTTGGTGCTCTATCCACTGTGTTAGATACCTTAATAAGGATACAACCTCCCAAAGGCAAACAAATTCATTCTCCTTCAAAGGTTCCACTGTGCCTTACATAGAGTAGGCATTTAATAATTGCATATTGAATTACTATTCTATCAGACCCCAGCCATTAAGTTACTTTAAATAACTACCTATCTCTGTCTCAAGCAGATGAAGAAAATATAGTATGCCCTATGAAGAGGCAGGCATGGAGTCAAGAAAAATTTGGTTCAGATATCATCTCTTACTACAAGTGATACTCTAAGACAGTCCATACATCACTGTGCCTCTCTAGCAACTACTTTTTTTTAAAATCTATTAAAATACAAAAAAAATTACTTTGTTGGAAGAAAAAGTTCTAAACAGGCACTCAGTAAATATTTCCAAAAGCATTTCTGGGAAAGAAGTCTGAGAAGATAAGACTTACTAGAAATAAAGATACTAGAAAAGATACTAAAGACAATAACCCAAAATCATATATAATAAATCCATGCTAAAATGAATGAGGATCTAGAAAAGATGAAAAAATATATGTAAGCCCAAGAAGTCTAGGAAGGATCATGAAGACAGTGAGTTAGTCATTGAAGGCAAGAAGGAACTTAACCCAAGAATGGGACCTGACTTGATGAGAAGTTGTAAGGTTGCTTTAAAAACACATATCTTCTACTCTCTTCTCTTGACTTCCATTTCTTTCATCATAGGAAGAAAAATCATGAGCAAAGGTATGGTTGGAGAGATGGAGGATGTCTGAGAAAGGACATCTCAGCATGCCATAAATAAGAAGAAAAATATACTTAGCCCATATAGCACATAAAGACACAAAGTCTTGGATTTGTCAGAACTTCCTTGAGAAAGGTCCTCTTGGTCCACTCCATTCTCAGTCCAGGTCTTGGAAATATCCCCCATGTGCATTTATTTTTCACTGATTGATTATTTTTTCAGTCATGACCCCATATAAGGTTTTCGCAAAGTCATTGGATTGGTTTGTCATTTCTTTTTCTGGCTCACTTTATAGATGAGGAAACTGAGGCAAGCAAAGTAAAGTGACTTTCCAAGGGTCACACAGCCAGATTTTAACTCAGGAAATCATGAATCTTGACTCCAGGCCCAGCACTCTATGCACATAACTCCACCTAGCTGCCCTATTTGAGGACTAATTAAGTCCCTAGATGCTCAATACCAGAACTTTGGTTGTCATGCTTTTTTGGTGAGGAGGATTTGTTCTCCTCCTAAAAACCAACTTCTAAGATAGAAGACAATAGTTTGGTCCTCAAGCCATACCTCTGACATCATCTAGCCCAGCCCCTTTATTTTGCAAACCAGGAAACGGTGCACCAGAAAACTTGATTAACTTGCCCAAGGTCACACAAATGATAGATCTAGGAGTTGAACTGAGATCCTCCAATTCCAATCCCATTTTCTTTCCAGTGGTCTGCCTTGATCCCTAAGACTGGATTTGAACCCAGGTCTTCCTGACTCTTGGGTCAGTGTTCTATCCACTGAGCAACGTTGCCTCCTCATGTTTTATTATTAATTTTGCTTGATTATTTTATTTTTTGAAAAGAGTTTTTAGGGGTTGCACCCACAATTTGAGGAATAACTTCTCAAAATTTCCAGAAACAAAGAGATGGAGCTTATCCCAAGAGCCTTTTTTGCCAACTAAAGAAAGGAGAGGGGGAAGACTTGGAAGAGGAATAATGGTGCTCAGGACTCTATGCAAAGCTTAACTTTCCCCAACAAAGTACTTTGCACAAAAATGAAATCTTTGCAAGTTATACATATTTAATTGACTGATTCAAAGATGAGTCAGAATAAGAAAACAAAGGGGAGGTTCATTTGAATAGAGGAGAGAGAGCTGTCTTTTAAAGTGTTTACCAAATCTAACGGAGGTCAGTCTAACACACACCTAGGTCCCAGCATGTGCAAGATTTGTATTCATGGATGCGTCCAGTGAGCCTACTCTAATAACGATCTGTATGTAGTAGATGGCATTAATCAATAGAAGGAGATGTAAAATGGAGCCCTGTTCCCTCACTGTGCTAGAAAAGAGAATGGTCTTTCATCCTAGGATGCACACCCGTGCTTGCGCAATGGTCCCAAGTGGGGTGACTCATCTTGTGTCAGAATGTCATATTGATGCAGGTTGAAGAAAGAAACTCAGGCCCTGAGAGGGATAGGAGGAAGTAGCCAGAACTACAGATCAGAACACAGACTATTGGTAAGGATGCCCAAAGGAGCTTAGAAGGTTAAAGCCAAAAAGTCAAAAAGGAGTAGTCCTATTCTGCTTTGAAAGATGTGGAAAATCTGTTTACCTCAGTTTCTTCAACTTTAAAGTAGGGATAATAACTATTTACCTCCTACCTCACAAAGCTGTTTTGAGTTTCAAATGAGATATCTGTCAAGCACTGATCACAGTGCCTGATAAATAGTAGGTACTATCTAGTTCCTTATTTCCTCTACCTTCTTCTTCATCTGAAATTACATGCAATATTCCACATCTGTAGCACCTCTCACTTATTTAATTTTTTTTAATCAACAGGAATTTGTTTTTCCTCCCATCCCATGTAACAGATAAGCATGGTTAAGCAAAACAAATCTCATTGTTGGCTCTATACAAATACATGTTTTATGTGTATATATAGATATATTCATACACACTTAAATATACCTACATGTATATCCATATATATGTCATATGCTGTACCCTAAACCATCAAGAAACAGATGGTACTATGGAAACATTATATTGTTCAGAGTTCTTGCAGTCTTCAAAATTATATATTAATTACTTCTTCCTTTGGAAAATTTTTCTGGTTCTGCTCATTTCATTTTTATCAATTTCTAAGTCTTCAAAAGTATTCATTTTTTATAATCTTGATGTTATGATATAAAATTTTTTCTGGTTCTACTCATTTCCACTTTATTTTAGGTCACATCAGTCTTTCAATATCTCTTCAAAATAATCTATCCCCTCTCTTCCAACAGTACAGTAGTGCTCTATCAAATTTATATGTCAAAGTGTATTGAATAACATAGAGATCTCCAGATAAAGCAATGACATGAAGTTAAGAGTCTGGATCACATGCGATTTTTGTCAAGCACTTAATATATGACACATTTACATTCAGCTTCAGACACTTATTATATGTGCAACTCTGAGCAAGTCACTTAATCTCTGTCTGCCTCAGTTTCCTTAACTGTTAAAAATAGGAATAATAAGAGCATGGTTGTTGTTAGAATCAAATGAGATAATATTTATAAAGAACTTAGCCTAGTGACTGGCAAATAGTAGTTGCTTCATCAGTACTTGCTTCCTTCCTTCCTATTCCTCCATTTTAGTCTCAAGCAACTCTCAGAAGGCATGATCTTGGGTTCAATGACCCATAGCTATAAAGGGGTTGTGCTTCAAAAGTTTACATCACTCTTCCATTCATTTCTGATTAAAGACCTTCCTGTCCTGCAGAATTTCCTTTTAACTTTCTACTGATGAGGATATATATATATATATATATATATATATATATATATATATATATATATATATACAGTAGACAGAGAACAGACCTGGGGTCAAGAATACCTGAGTTCAATTCAGACCTCAGACACTAGCTATGTGACCCTGAACAACTCAAGTTTCCACATGTGTAAAATGAGCTGGAGAGGAAAATGGCAAAACAATTCAATATCTATACCAATAAATCTCTCCCAAAAGGAGTCACAGAATCAGACATGACTGAAACAACTAATAACAATAATAACAAGATATATAATATATATATATATATACTATATTTTTGTATGTATAACTATATATTTGTTCATATAGATATATTTACATGAGCGAATATTTATATAGATATATAAAATAAATTGCAGGTAGTCTCAGAGAAGTTATTAAAGTTAATGAGGATGGAGAAAGATTTCTTGAAGAAGAAACTTTTTGAGACTTGAAGAAATCCAAGGAAGCTAGAAAGAAGAAATGAGAAAAGAGAGTATTCTTGGTATAGAACAGCTAATGAAAATCTCTAGAATTGGGAAATTAAGGATCTTTTTGGAAAAGCAGTAAAGACACCTGTGTCACTGGATCCCACAGAACATGGAGGAGAATAAGGTATAAGATAAAAAGGTAGGAAGGGGCCAGTTATGTAGGACTTTAAAAACCAAACAGGATTTCCTTTTTGATTCTGGAGATGATCAAAATTAGCTGGAGTTTACTGAATATAAGTGTGATATGGTCAGAAGTGCCTTCTAGGAAGATCAGTTGGATAGCTGAGTGGAGAATGGATTGAAGTGAGGAGATTCTTGAGGCAGGAGGATCAACCAGTAGGTTATTGGAACACTCCAAGCATGAGGTGATGAAGTTTTGCATCAGGATGCCAGCAATGTCAGTGGAATGAAGGGGATGTATTAAGAAGATGCTATGAAGGTAGAAACAAAAGGATTTGATTGGATATAGCAGATAAGTGAGGAGTGGGAGGACAACACCTAGGTTGTAAGCCTGGGGGTGGGGTAGGGCTGGGAGGGTGATGATGCCTTCAAAGGTAATATAGATAGGAAGGAGAGGGTGGGAATAGAGTAATCAGTTTGGGATATTTTGAGTTTATGTCTATGGGATGTACAATTCAAGATACTCAGGAAGCAGTTAGAGATGTGAGACTAGGTCAGCTTAGAGCTTAAAACTCAAGTCCGTGGGGTGTCTAAGTGGCACAGTGGATAGAGCACTAGCCCTGGAGTCATGAGGACCTGAGTTCAAGTTCAGCTTCAAACAATAATGACCTAGCTGTGTGACCTTGGGCAAGCCACTTAACCCCCATTTGCCTTGCAAAAAAAAAACCTAAAAAAAAACCTTTAGTCCAGGTATGCAGGATAGAATATTTTCCACTCTTGTTTTTAGGAGCTTCTCTGGAGATGATTCCATGCAGACTCAGAGCTAGGAAGGCCAGCAACACCTAAAAGGTTGTCTAATCAGTATGTCTGTCAAAAGAAAATAATTTTATGGAGGTCTATCAATTGTGAATTTGCAATGATAAATTACACTCACTTGGTTTAGTGATATTGGGATGGCAGAAATCCCTTAGTCATTAAAAATTTGAAGAGTTTTCTCCTGACTGCAAGTGGTTAAAGAAGTGGGTTATTATGAGTATTAATCAGGAAATTATTTAGACCTGATCTCTAACCATATCCAGTAAAAGTTGATTTAGAATCATCCAATAGAGTTTAAAAGAACCTTAGGACACAAAACAACAACAAAAGCAGCAAAAAAAAGGAGAAAGCTGAAAAAGACCTTAGAACCAGAAAAATGGAATGTCAATGCTGGAAAGGAATTTAGAATACAGAAGACAGAATGTTAGCCCTGATCTAAAGAAAGAATATAATTATTATAATAGTGAACATTTATATAGCATTTTAAAGTTTTCAAAGGTCTTAACATATAGTATATAATTTGGTCCTCAAAAGAACCTTATAAGTATTATTATTAATATCTTCATTTTATAAGTGAATAACTGACTGAAAGGTGACGCAGAGTCACATGGCCAAGTTCTGTCTTCAACAATTCATCTAGCCAGAATCAAATAGTCAAATCAACCATTGCCTTTGGAAATAGTATGTCAATGGATTTTCCCAATGATTCCATCACCATCCCTATGGCTGCTTAGGGCAAAATCCCTTTCCCTAACCTCCATTATAGTTTTCGAGCAAGACATGAAAAATGGGGAGATGTAGGTTCACCAAAGGCATTTGATGCTATCAGGGAATACGTCTAACAGAGAGCCCACATGGAAGGGGGATTCCTTATAGGTTGAGATTTTCTGGCTACTTTTGTTTGTGAATGATAGGCTAAGTAGCAAACCCCATAAAAGTACTAGGTCTTCTCATCAAGATTCAAACCTAAAAATTCACATAGAAAAAAAACAAAATTATATTAATGTAGGATATCTGTTGCCCAAATTATAAGATGCAGTTGAATGAGCAGACCATTGAGTTAGTCTGTTAGAGTGTGTGTGTGTGTGTGTGTGTGTGTGTGTAGGAATAATCCCAGTATGTAGATGATGAGCAGAGCCCAAGTGAAGAGAAAGAAGACTACAAATGGGATTGTATTTGGACTTTGCAAAACACTTTTAAAGATCCCAAGCTACTCTCTAACTCAAATATTCATGTTTTAATACCAAAAGAGAATGCAAAATTGGAATGATAATGACTCACTACTTATGGGGATGTAATGGGGAAAGTATGTTGTAAGCATTTAAAATGTGTGTATTGAAGTCAACAGAGACATCCATTATGCTAGATCCCAACTTCTCATCTTTTTCAACAATCTCCTTGAATTTTCAGTGGCTTCTGACAATCTTGAGGACTGTCTGTCTCCTTCTGGATCCATTTCCTTTCAGCATACAATTAGCATGTTAGCATCAGAAAGCAGCTTTAAGATAATTCTGACCAACCTGTCCAATTTACAAGTGAAAAAGTGAGGTCATAAAAGCTCCTAGGATTCCCTAAAAATCACAAAGCCAGTAAGTGGCCAAGCCAGTAATCAGACCTAAATTTTGTCCTTCAAATCCAAGGTAATAGTTGAACTTAATCTGCTGAGGGCTCTGCTATTTTCAAATTCTGTGAAAATAAGGAACCAGACTAGTTAGTACATAGGGTCTTACCATGAGAAAGCTGACTGCTAAGTAAGGAATTATTTGACCTTAGTAACCCATGAAATAGGAAAGAAAACTACAAGAGACTCCTTGGGGCCTTTGGTGTCCACTTTCTTGAGCACCCACATTAGTGGGGGCGATGGGAAAGGGCACAGTGGAGAATCACTGTTTTTAAGTCTTCTACAAAAGCAAGCTGTGACAACAATGCATAAATCCTGTCAAAACTTACCAAGGTAAAAAGGCTTTGAATAAGGGCCCATAGCAATCTGCCTCTTTGGAATAATGAATCTCATTAGGATGCAGTTCAGCTGGGTTTTTTTTCCTAGGCGATAGAAGCAGATGTGGATAATTATCCTTTCCTACTCTGCTTTCACCTGATAGAGAAAAATGATGGCAGAATTTAAGTGAGAGGCTCATAATATGGAACTGAGTGACCTATTTCACTCCCAGGCTAACTTCTTCCCTCTGGGACCATGTAGCAAAGTAGCAAGATGAAAAAGGGTGATAGAAAGAGCCCCAGATGTGTTATTAGAATTAACTGAACTTGAATCCTGCTCAGCCTCCTTCTGCCTTTGTGGCTTTGGGCAAGTCATTTCCCTTCTAGATGCCTCAGTTTCCTTCCCTATGACATGAGAATCATCAGTCAACAAGTATAATTTTTTCTTTTCAAATCTTATTTTTTAAAAAATTTATTGAATATTTTATTTTTTCCTCAGACACAAAAAAACAATTTTAGCTGTTTTTAAATTCTCTCCCTTCTTCCCTCTCCACCCCCCCCTACCGAGAAAGCAAGTAATTTGATATAGGTATCCATGTGCAAAACATTTCCATAATAGTTATCCAACAAGAATTTATTATTACACATTTACTATTTAGAAATACAGTGTTTAGTGCTGGGGATTCTAATGGGGGAGACAACATACAAGATATGCACAAGGTGTTTTTAAAAGTGTTAGCACAGGTTTAAGTTGTTCAAATCAAAGACTTTGGGGTTATCCTGTACAGTATAGCCTCTGACTGTCTCAGTCCACCTCCCAGGGTTGTTGTGAAGATCAAATGAAATAATGTTTGTAGCACTGAGCCTTTTGTGATGGCTTTGTTGCTCGTTTTTTCATGTCCCTATTTGGGATTTTCTCAGCAGAGATGCTGGAATGGTTTGCTATTTTCTTCTGCAGATCATTTTACAGTTGAGTAAACTGAGGCAGATAGGGATAAGTGATTAGCCCCAGGGTCTCACAGCTGGTAAGTGTCTGAGCCTGGATTTGAACTCAGGAAGAGGAGTTTTCCTGACTCCAGGTCTGGAACTGGTTCTCCCACAGCATATAGTGAATGCTATAGAAATATTAGTTATTGATACCGTGAGAAATGGGGTTGGTAGAGAGGGAGGTGCCATAGTATCAGGGCAGGGTCAGTTTTGAAGATAGACTACCTAGATTCAAGTCCTGGTTCACCTCCATAGGACGTGTGATTTAGGGGGATGAATCATGAATGCTTTCTGGACCTCAGTTTCCTCATTAGTAAAATGAAGAGTGAATTTGTGTATGTGTGTATGTGAGTGTGTGTGAATGTGGGTTTAAGTGTGTGAATGTATGTGTGAGTGGGGGGATGAGTGTGTGTGAGTGTGTTGTCTGTGAATGTGCATCAGTCTGTGTATGTGTATGTGTGTGAATGTGGGTTTATGTGTGTGAATGTATGTGTGAGTGGGGGGATGAGTGTGTGTGAGTGTGTTGTCTGTGAATGTGCATCAGTCTGTGTGTGTATGTGTGTGTGGTGAATGTGTGAGTGTGGGTGAATGTGTGTGAGTAGGGGGATGAATGTGAGTGGGGGGATGTGTGTGTGTGTGTGTGTGTGTGTGTGTGTGTGTGTGTGTGTGTAGTACAAATCTCTGAGTCCCTTCTGGCTCCATATCCACAATCCTAAGATTATCTTAATCATTCTGAAGAATGGCTTAAGAGTAAGGAGAAGATGAGGTTTTTGTTCGGTTATATGAGGACCAATGCTAAGGTCACAGGTAGCATAAGTGGAGGGGGGGATACAAGGGATGGACAGATGGACAGGTGCCAGAGATATTGAAGAACCACTGACTTAGGGAGTCTTTTTCTTATTTGCCAATCAACCAGGACTCCCAAAGCTGGGAAAAGGCTGGGGGGGGGGGGGGTTGCTGGCAGGCATCATTGGTACACAAGTCTTCACAGACGAATGAGAAGACCTCAGTATTCAACTCCTTCAATCTAGAGATGAAAATAATGAAGTCCATATGTGCCTAGAGTCCCCTCTTGAATTCCCCACTGAGGAAATCATGGGAGACTAGAAGGGTCAGAACCTGCTACTAACATTCCTCACGACTCCACCACAAGATGCGACATTAGAAAACAACTTCACATGAGCCTGTTGACTGACAGAGGCTCAGAGGCCTCTAGAAACAATACCTGGATGGTGAAGAAGATGGTACAATGGATAAAGCACCAGGCCTGGAGTCAGGGGAATGTGAGTGCAGCCTCAGACACTTACAATATACTAGCTGTGTGACCTTGGGCAAGTCACTTAACCCTGGTTGCCTGACATCCGAGGTCATCTCCAGTCATCCTGATCCATTTCTGGCCTCTAGACCCAGATGGTTCTGGAGGAGAAAGTGAGGCTGGGACCTTAGCACAGACCCCTCACTCAAATTCAATTTACATCTTTGTTATGGTATCACCTCCCTGATATCATGACCTTCTTCAAAGGACAAAGATCACATTGGTAAAATACACATACACGGTAGATGTAAATTTTGTGAGGGGAGGCACTAGCAGCTAGGGAGGTTAGAAAGTTCCTCTCCTCCCCCTCCACTGGCATACCTTATAAGAGCTTATCTAGCACCCCAAATCTTATGGCTTCTCCCTTCCTCCTTTCCAAAAGGAAAAGAGTGTTCCATTCCCTTAGGGATATGCTCTCTGACACTCTAATTAATTCATTTATACTAAGGTGAAAACCACTGATAATGGCTGCTGACTAATATTTACTTTTTCATAACTGCCTTTAATCAGCCAATTGAGAAACATTCATTATATATATATATATATATATATATATATATATATATATATATATATATCCTAGAAGATAAATAAAATAATCATGGCTGTCAGAGAGCTTCGGAGACATTTATGGGGGAGTCTGAGGTGTTGTGGCAGACCCAGTGGGGGAGGTAGACTTAGGAAGGATTGCTTTTCCCAGAGCACCTCAGTGGACATCAAGTTGTTAAAACTACTCTGCCCATATTGTAGACCAGACCCAAGTGTGATTAAGGCAAAGGCGGCTATGTCATAGCAGAAGAGTTATTCTGAGATCCGGAAGACCCAAGCTCTTGTCCCAGCCCTGTCACAAAGGACAGGGTGCATACCTGGCCTTGGGTGATTCACAACATCACACTTGGCTCAGATTTCTCATATGTCAAATGATTGCACTACCAATGCCTTCCATTTCTAAAGCCATGATCCTATGACCTCTAACATTCTGGAAGATGAGTCAAAATTGCCCAAAGAGCAGTAAGGAATATTCTGTTTCCAGGATATGTGAGAGAAAGAGAACTTTTATTCTGAGAGCTGAAGAAAGGTGAGAAGAAGCAATTAGTTAAACCTTACATACAACAATTTAGTTTTTTCCTAAGAGATGGGAGGGAGAAGAAAAGAGTCACTGCTATAGATAAATATATCAATATATCAATAGCTATAGATTTAGGGATAGATGGGACCTTCTGGGCCACTGAGTCTAATGCCCATTTTACAAATAAGGAAAGTGATGCTTGGAGCAGCTAAGTGACATACCCATTGTTATATTGCTAATAAGAAATAGTTGAGATTTGAACACAGGTCTTCCTGACTCTAAGTCCATTGTCGTATCCACTAGTCAGCACTAATGCTAATACTTATAAAAGAATCTCTAAAGCTCAATTACATATTCCTTGTCTACCATCTTGATTACTTCCTTCCAACACTGTATATCAATATCTAGCTCATCCTTCAAAGCCCTAGTAAAAGGCTACCTCCTGTTTTTCAGTTAAAAAGACTCTCCATTTGACCTCAAGGATTTTCATCCTCTTCTTATGAACTTTTTGCATCTGATTTGGACCAAGTCTGTGACATCAGTGGGGTAGAAAACTTGCTCCCAAGGAGGAAACTTCCTCTATCAAACAGATCAGCTAGCTACTAGTCTTCAACTTCTAATCTTAGAGATTTCCCAGGATCACCAATTATTTTTTTCAAAATAACTAGTTCAATGTAAAGAATGTTCTGGATTTGAAATAGGAAAACTTGGATTTGGACCCTGACTTCACAATTTCCTACCTAGATGAATTTGAGCAAGTCATATTCTTGTCTGGGTTCTTCTCTAAAAATGAGGCCTTTGGGCTGTTTTGTCCTCTCAAAGCCCTTCAAGTTCTATGATCCCATTTGTCCATGACCGAGTGCTATCAATATTTCCTGATGCCATCCACCTCTATTTAAAACCCACTCAATAACTGTAGCCTCAACCTTTAAGGATATAAAATGAATATGGTATTTTCAATAGAAAAATAAATTTCTAAAGTCATTGATTGTCTTGTATCTTATCATTTCTATCCTAATATCTCTTTCATATGTCCTTTTCTCGCCATTCACACTGCTAATACTCTAATTTAGATCCTCTCATCTTATTGGTCTATCTGCTTCAAAGTCTCTGCTCACTCCAAACTTCCCTGAACATAGATGTCAAAATAATTTTTCTAGAAAAAAATGTTTTAAGTAAAAATTATTTTCCTAAACCATAGGTCTAACCATATTACCCTCTCCCCCTCAATAACCTCCAAGGATTCCCTATTACTTCAAGAATCAAATTTAAATTATTTTTTTGACATTTATTGCTCTTCACAGTCTGGTCCCCCTCCTACCTTTCCAGTCTTCTCTTGCTTCTATGCATTCCACTTATGGTTTCTAGCATGTTGTATCTTCTCTATGCCTGTGCCTGGAATGTTCTCTGACCTCAACTCCACATCTTGGCATTACTGCTTCAACAGTGGGCTCAAAGTCTTCCTTCTGTAGGAACCATTTCCCAGTCTCTATCTTCTGCTTTTCTTTTTGTTCTCTGTCTTGTTTGTACTTATTTTGTCCATGTTTTCTCCCCTGTTAGAAAGTTCTTTAAGGACAGGGATTGGTTTTTGACTCTTTGTGCCACAGTACTTCACACAGTTCCCATAGATTTCTAATAAACTCATGTTGGGTTGGTTCATGAGGTTTAAGCTCTGTCTCTGAAACATACTGACTACAAGGGCCAATGGGCAAGTCATGGTGATGATAAATAATTTCTGGATGCTACTCACCAGGTTATAGACTTAATGTACAGAATGAGATGTATAATTTGGGGAGCTGGATAATGCAGGAATTTGTTTTGCTTAACAATGCAGATTTACTTTAGTAGTTTTCTTTTTCTTTTTTTCATTACCAAAAAAAGGCAAAGGAGAGAGAAAAAGAGATTCTTGTTGATTGAAAAAGTTAAATTCAATTCTTAAAAAGATAAATACTTGAATTTATTATATGTAATATATATATATATATAGAGAGAGAGAGAGAGACAGAGACAGAGAGACAGAGAGACAGAGAAACAGACAGAGACAGAGAGACAGAGGGAGAGAGATACACATGAGTGTGTATGTACATAGTGGACCCAAGAAGAGCACTTCAACACCTTTGTTTTCAGATTTTCACTCTTTCCAACAGATCATGTTCTTTTTCAAGCATAACACATCTCTTATTAGCATAATGCTTCTCATTTCTAGCAAATTCCCAGATTTCCTAGAAAAATGAACGCCCCACCATGCAGCCAGCTCTCACCAGGAGCCAACAAAAATTGATTACAGAATAAACAAAGTGCCCTACATAATATGAGACATGCTTGCTCCCTTATTAATGTTGAATAATGTGTTATACATTATCTCATGCCCACAGGATTTCTAATTAAGTCAGTTGGAGACAAACTGTGCTTCCCAATGATATGTTCACGTATGTTTTGGTGCATAGAACATATTATATAACTTACTTATAAGCTATGGTCTTTGAAAGCCATTGACCATGACTAACTAAGCAACACCAAATCATCACATTTTTTTTCCTCCTAATTCCCTTACTAATTCCCCTTAAGCAATGCAATTGCTTATCATTATAATAATGATGGCTAATATTTTACCGTACTTATTTTGGACCAGTCATTATGCTAAGAATTTTTTAATTATCTCATTTGATCTTTATCACAACTCTGGGAGGTGGGTGATATTTTTATTCCTGTTTTATAATTGAGGATGCTGAGGAAAGCAGGAGTTAAGTGACTTGCTCAAGGTCACACAGCTAGGATTTGAACTCAGACCTTCCTGACTCCCAACTCTCTATCTGTGGTATTACCAATATTGTATATGAAGAATAGACAATAAGATGATATAGCAGATAGAGTACTAGGCTAGAAGTCAGGAAGACCTGCCTCTGCCTCTGACTCTTACTAGCTATAGGACTCTGAGCAAGTCACAGAAAACACAGACCACAACACAGAACTGTAATCTAGATCGATGTAATCTGGATTGGTGGACAGGAGGTCCCCCAAGCTAATGAAATTTGAGATCTTTCCCCTGTTGTTGCAATTTGTATAAAGTATATGTATATGTATATATATATATATATATATATATATATATTACACACAAGGCAGAACAAGATTAGAAAGAGTATTGACTGTAGAATCAGAAGGACCCCAGCCTACTTTTGACTCTTCTACTTCCTATGAGCTCTGAGTCTCAGTTTCCTCATCTGACCAGTGGCAGAATTGGACTAGATGACCTTGAAGGTGCTATACAGTCAAGATGGGAAATCTCATGTGCTTCAGATTATGTAGAAACAGCCCTTTCAGCAATGAGTAGAATTGTTTTGTTAATCGAGCTCAAAATGAAGTCTTAGAACACACAGTCTTCTTTAATGTTCTATAGAGTCTATTGCAAAGATGTAAGCTACAAATAGGAGCAGAAACATCACTGTTGCTCCTATTACTGAATCTTGATAGAGGACCCAATTGGGGAATTTGATATGGAGGAGTGAATATGTCGGTCATGAGCACTTAACTCAAAATAGAGATCCCAAGAGGAACAAACCAATCAGAGCAAAGGGCCACAGTGGAGGAGGAGTATTTGGTTTCCTTTGTCATTCCATTGTGTTTAATTTTTTGCATTTAGAAATGTTATTCTGAGAAGGAGTTGATAGACCTAACTGGATTGCCAAAGGGTTCCATGATACACCAGATATATATCAAGAACTTAGAAGATTAATGATGATAATTTGTGATTCATCACTGTAGAGAACTCCCATTAAGGAAACACCCTCCATCAAGGCACCTGCTTTACAACTTAGTGTCTCACAATATTGTCTTGGCACTGAGACATTAAGTGACTTTCCCCATAGCCACATGATCTCTAAGTCACCATAATATGTATTGAGACAGAAGTTAAGCCCAGATTATCTTGCGTGGATAAATCTATCCACTACACCCTAGTCCATGCCTATTATTTTAGAATGAAATAAATACAGGTTTTTTTCAAGTCTTAGTGAAGTTTACCTATTAATATCAACTCCTTGAAGTCAGATGTTATATTTTGCCAGGGACATAGTAGGTGGTTAATAAATGTTTACTGATTGATTAATTAAAGTTTTAAAAGTTTTCTATTTCTTAGTTTTAAAATTGTCAAATCTTGTTGTTTAGTTGTTTTCAATCATGCCTGATTTTCCCATTTGGAATTTTCTGGGAAATGATACTAAAATAGTTTGCCATTTTCTTCTCCAACTAATTTTACAGTTGGAAAAAAACTAAGGCAAACAGGGTTGAGGTTTGACCAGGCTCACACAATAGATACTCCTATAAAGATTCCCATTTTATAGATGAAGAAACTGAGGCAGACAGCAGTAAAGTTACTTCCCCAGAGTCACACACCTAATAAATATAAACTCAGCACTCTCTTCACCATAACTCTTAGCTACTTTATCAAAGCTTAACACTGCACTAAGACTTTTGGGACATTATGGATACTCACTGTCCCATCCATATCTATAAAGAAGCATAGAAAATTTAGAAGAAAATCTTTGTTTTGTCTCCTAGTTCACAAATTCAATGATTCTATAAATATTTAAAAACAATAAAACAATTTTAATTGATTGTAAAATGTATCACAAAAAAGAAAGATAAAACATCGCATAAGAAAATTAATATGGAGAATGATACATGTCTAGAAAAGTCAATTGTGAAGAATAGCTTATGGACAACACTTATGTTCTCAGTTGGTAGTCATGCAATGATCAAGGATCCAAACTGTCTTGTGGTATGTTGGGTAAATGCTGTATGGAAGATTTATAGGAGATATGGACAACAGTCACTTGAGATAAGAAAGTATGGAAAGTCTTTTGGTCTTTACCATTGAAAGGAATTCCCCCCAATAAAGAGACTGCAAATCCATCAGAAAAATACGATTAAATATTACTAATTACAAAAGTTCTACCAAAAAAAAAAAATTCAGCTTCCAACTAAAGTTCTACTCTAGTAGTCATCATGATGAGGAATTGTCCCTGACTCCCCAAAGGATAGGGAAGAGAAATATAAACTCTGACTGACCCTACTAAGCAAGAAAGCCTTTGAGGACAGGCCTGGCAAAAAGTCTACATCCTCCAAAGACCAGACTGGCTAAGGATTGAGAAACCATCAGATATGAAAACCAGGAATAGATTTGTAGAGGAGCCATAGTGGCTCATGAAGATCTCATCTTAAGGCACAAATAGATTGCCATGTGCTTCAGGCTATGTAGAAACATTGCCCTTTCAGCAATGAGTAAATTCTCTTTGTTTTGATAATGAAGTTTAAAGTGAACAGAAACTTAGAACACACCATCTTATGTTCTAAGAGCCTATCCCAAAGATGTAAGCTACAAATAGGAGCAGAATCTTGACAGAGTTCCCAATTGGGGAAATTTTTTTGGAGGAGTGAAAATGGTGATCATGGGTACTTAACTCAAAATAGAGATCCCAAGAGGAGCAGACCAATCAGGGGAAAGGGTTCCACACCAGTGAATTCATAACCCTTTAAAGTATGAAATGAATCACCACTAGTAACCAAATTGTTCCCTGTTTTTCTTTATGTATATTATTTTTTCATATGCTGATAGAATATAAATTCCTTGAGGACTAGGGCAGTTTCATTTTTGTATTTCTATCCCTACCTTCTAACATATTGTGCAAAATATACAGTCCCTTACAACAATTCTTTAAATATGTGTTCAAGATATTCAAATATTAAAATGCACTAAAACTTTCAAGAATTAGACCCTGAAATAGGAAAAAAAAATCTAGCCTTAAGAGTCAGAAGATTCAGTTTTAAGTCCTAGATGTTTCTTCTATTAACTTTATGACTGAGAGTTTCTAGGGTGCTGAGAGGCAGTGGTAGAGAACAAAGCTGAGAGTGGCAAAGACTTGAATGTCTGTTGAGTGAAGAATCCTGTTCAAGTCTTACTCCTCTATGAGACTACAAAGAATTATAAATAAGAGAACAGGTCTAGTTGTTGGGTTTTTTTAAGAGTTTTATGAAAGGTAATTTCCCATACCAATGAAATTTGAGAGACAGACATGCAGACAGAGTCAGAGACACACAGAGAGAGAGAGAGAGAGAGAGAGACAGAGACAGAGACAGAGACAGAGACAGAAGCAGAGACAGAGACAAAGGGGAGAGACAGAGACAAAGACAGAGATAGAGAGAAACAGAGAGATACAGACAGAGTTAGCAAACTGGGCCATAGAGAGAGACAGAGATAGAGACAGAGCCAGAGAGAGGTGGAAGGTAGAAGAAACAAGAAGTGAGGAAAGGAGAAATAGTGTTAACAAGTCACTTACCCTCTTAATGTGAGCCTTAGGTGGCTCATTTATGAAATGGGGATAATAATACTCTCATTAGTGATATCATGGGACAAAAAACAAAGTGTGTTCCTATAGTGATTCAAGGTCTACAGAGCATTTATCTCATAACTACCTAGTGAGGGAGGTAATGTAAACACTAATAGTCCTATTCCATAGATGATGAAACTGAGGCATTGAAAAGTTGGGATGTGAGCCATGTGCTTAGCAAGGGTTGAAACCAGGATTCAGACCCAGATCTTCCATCTCTAAGTAAAGACATTTTTTCTTAAGATTTTTGTATTACAGAGATTATGGTAAGAAAAGCATACTGTGGAAAACTTGCTAAATATGAGTTATTATTATGGTTATTCATAAATATTGTCCTAGGCTCCAGGAAGGCTGCTACTATACCCATAAAACATCCACACCATCACAATGTCTAATAGTTCATATTTGCATTCCAAGAGAATTACATAATTAGCTTAGGCAGACATAACATTATTTCCACATGCATGCTTCAATGCTAGCTTAATATCAGAAGCCAGTTTCCTTGGGAAGTGGTTTCCTATTGAAATCTCTGCTAAGATTTTTTGTTGTACTGTGGACAGAGCTCTGAAGAAGGTTCAAAACCCATCCATGACATTTTCTACCTGAGTGACCTTCAGCAAGTGACAATCTCTCTGGCCTCATTGCCTAAAATGAATGAGTTGACTTAGATGACCCTTGAGCACCCTTCTAGCTTTATACCAATGAGCAAAGATGACTACTTTAGTGAATTTGTTTGAAGAGAATAAAAATCACTCAGAAGTCAGGTTCCAAGCAGCCACCAAACAATCTTTTCCAGTCCAATCCAATCCAATAATGAATATATCAATGAATGAATTAAAAATTATTAAACTCTAACCACCATACTATAGAGGAAATGCCAACCAGAATGACGAATTATGAGTTCTTGCAATATTAGGATGATATTGGGTAGGGCACCACACATATAGTCAGGAAGACAAGTTCATTTCATGTCTTGGTTACTAGACCTAAGATCTAAGACCTTAGGCTTATGCTTATGAGTTTCCTCATCTCTTAAATGAAGGGTTGAACTCAATGACTTCTAAGGTTCCTTCTACCAAAATCTATGATCCAATGAAACTATAATGTATATCAATTTCTATGCTGTGTTGTTAGTTTTTTCCATTTTTTAGTTATGTCCAACTCTTCATGACCCCTTTTAGGGTTTACTTGACAAAGATAAAGGGGTAGTTTGCCATTTGCTCCTCCAACTCATTTTACAAATGAGGAAACTGAGGCATATTGAGTTGAGTGACTTACCTAGGATCACACAGGTTTGTGTCTGAGGTCACATTTGAGTTCAGGAAGACTTATCTTCCTGAGCCCAGAAGTGGCTGCAATGTAAATACAAAGGTGAGGCTGTCCCTAAACCAGTCAAGGGCATAATAATAAAAGAGATAATAGAGCCTTATGGTTCTCCATATGACTAGAAAGATTGTAATTGGTTCTTCTTAGATTAGGTGGACATGAGGAAGAAGAATCGGCAAATTTGTCCCTATTTCAGCTGTTTGTTACAAGTGTCAGAACAGAAATTAAACCTAAATAATGAGATATTCTTGAATGGAAGCTGGTAACTTTCCCTGTCCTCTAAGACTTGGGCCACCTAATTCCATTCAGGTTCAGATCCATCAGTGTTTAGGCCATCATCCCCCCTCTTTTATACCTGAAATCAAACATCTATTAAGTAATTATTATGGACAAGGCATTGTGCTGGATCCTAAGAGTCATAGTTATCATCATCATCACATTAATTTAGATTTTCAAAGTTCTTGCCATGTTAACTCATTTAACTTTCACAACAATCCTGGAAAGTGTGCTGTGTTGTCTTGTGATCTCTATTTTACAGAAAAGAAAACTGAGGCTGAGATAAATTAAGTAACTTTTCTAGTTAGCAACCATCCAAGGAAGGATTTGAACTCCAGTCTCCTTGATCAATTCAAAGAGGGAGTCAAATCCAACCTAGTTGTCAAGGACAAAATGAACATATAAAAAGTAATGGAAAAGGGGCAGCTAGGTGGAACAGTGTATAGAGCACCATCCCTGGAGTCAGGAGGACCTGAGTTCAAATATGAACTCAGACACTTAATAATTACCTAGCTGTGTGACCTTGAACAGATCACTTAACCCCATGGCCCTAAAGAAATAATTTTTTTTAATTGAAAAGAGAGTAGTGGGGTAGAAGAAGGAATCTTCTTAGAGAAAGCCTAGAGAGTCAGAAGCAGAGCCTAGACTTAAATGAAGTAGTAAATGTGACTGATCTGGACACTTTCCCTAAAATGAAGGTTCTGGGAGAATCTGGTCACTTAGAGGAGGGACCCAAAAGGAAGAAGTGATTTTCTAGAATGAGATTGCTTGTGGTCTCCTCTCCAACTAACTTGTACTTAACTCCTTTGCAATTTAATTTGTGTATATAACATCTCGTTGCCTGGTACCTAAAAGATACCTGGTGGTGCCCTCTAATATAATGACAATAAGAATAAGAATAAATAATATTATATAAAATAATAATGCTGTAACTCATCCATGGAGAAGACATGAATCCTGATTGGGTGAGAAACCTAAGTCAGGACACTCATAAAATGACCTTTTGAGAACCTGGGGATAGAGACAAGATGTTGTGATGGTTAACAGAAGCTCCCACAGCTGCAAACACATAGAAGAGTCAGCTTTCATCATGTCCCACAGCTTCTAAACCTTGCATCCCCAAGAGACTGCTTAGAGCACATTCATTGATGAGATCATTCCTTCTCTTGTTAGTTGAGCAAAGGTGTCTGATCTTGTGCCAACTAAAGAGCTTCTTTATTATTGTGTATTCTTTCATCTATTCCAATTTACATAACTTTCCCCAATTCTACATAATGTTTTCTTGGATAAATTAGTTTACTTTCAGTTTGTTTCTTATGATGATCTTTCATGTAACCAACATTTAGTAGGAGGAAACGCAGCTAGGAATATACATACATATATATATATATATATATATATATATATATATATATATATATTTTATTTAAGGCAATGGGGTTAAGAGTGACTTGCCCAGGGGTGACTAAGTGGCACATTGGATAGAGCACTGGTCCTGGAGTCAGGAGAACCCGAGTTCAAATCCAGCCTCAGACACTTAATAATTACCTAGCTGTGTGACCTTGGGCAAATCACTTAACCCCATTGGCTTGCAAAAATCCTAAAAACAAAATAGTGACTTGCCCAGAATCACACAGCTAGGCAATTATTAAGTGTCTGAGACTGGATTTAAACTCAGATCCTCCTGACTCCAGGGTTAGTACTCTAATCACTATGCCATCTAACTGCTCTCAGTTAGAAACATTAAGCTAATTGTTGCCTTCTTAAGAGTGATCAGGGAAGGTGGTTGTGTTTCTTGAATTACAAAAATATTGTGTCCCTAGACTTACAAATACTTGAGGTATAGGGGACACATATAATTCTAAGCTAGTAGCCCTCTTCTATAGGTGAGACAAGGAGCAGTTTCCCAGTCATGCCTCCTCCTTCCATCCTCAAAAAAATAGAAATCACAATTTTTTTTTTGGAGAAGCATAAACCAGATGCCAGATTGGATATCTGTCAATGCCACCTTCAAGACAGTTGTCTATATATTTAGACAGAAAACATACATCTTACCAAATATATTTATTCTGTATATTCTTATATATGTACTCATCTTTCTCATTAGATCCTTTGTGAGGAGAGATTTTGTATTTGTAAATTTTTATCTTCAGCTATAAGCACAGGGATATCATAGATACTTGACAAATGACTGGTGATTGAATGATTCAAAGTGAGACTGGAAGTAGATTGCAGAAGGCTTTAAATGCCAAACTGAAGAGTTTGGGCTTTTTTTTCCCCTTCTCAAGATAGAGGAATCACTGAAGCTTCCTATACAAGGAAGTGACAAGGCTAAATCTATGCCTTAAGAAGATGATTTTGACAGCAGTGTGGAAGATGGATTGAGGAGGAGAAACACTGGAAGCCAGGAATCCAATCTAGGGACTGTCATGATAATTCATTGAAAATTTCCTCATGAAGGCTAGAATGAGGGAGGTGACCAGGGGAATGGAGAAAAGGGGGCATATGGGAGAGAGGTGGTGGAAATCGAATAGATAAAGTATTGGTAATTGAGCATAATGCAAAGCAGAGGGGGATGAAGAGGCAAAGATGAATTCAAGATTGGGAACCCAAGTCAGTGAAAGGATGGTGATGTCCTCCACATTACCCTACCCTTCAAATCACCAGAATTCTTAAAAGATTATCTCAGCAACTGAGAGAGGAAAATCACCCAATAAAACAAGGTCAGATAAGTGAGAACAACTTCCATGGTGGGCCAAGCAAGAAGGCGACATACTCAGAGCCAGATGGACACGAACAGTTATACCAGCCAAGCAAATTAGGAGGAGGAAACAAATTAAGAGGACAACAAAAGGCAGGATTCTCAAGCTGATTCTAGAGGCTGCAAAAAATGCAGCAGTTATATTACAGAATCCATTTGAAAAGGAGCTGAGGACATGGGAAGGGAGGGAAATAAGGGGGAAAAACATCTATTAAATTGCTTTCTGCACTCTCTGCAACTATTATCTCATTTAATACTTACAACAATTCTGAGAGACACTATTTTTATCCTCATCTTACAGTTGGAGAAACTGAGGCAGACAGAGGTTAGATGATTCCCCTGGCTAGGAAATTTCTAGATTCTTTTGTTTGGGTTTTTTTTTAGGCTTTTTTGTAAGGCAAACGGGGTTACGTGGCTTGCCCAAGGCCACACAGCTAGGTCATTATTAAGTGTCTGAGACCGGATTTGAACCCAGGTACTCCTGACTCCAAGGCCGGTGCTTTATCCACTACACCACCTAGCTGCCCCTGAAATTTCTACATTCTAATTCAGGTCTTCCCAACTCCAGTTCCAGTACTCTATTCACTTCTCTACCTAAATGTCGATGGGGAAGTTGTTTGGATTATTTATTACAAGAGTTAGAATTTTTTAGTTGATAATTGTGCCTTGGAGTAGGATGGGGTTTAAAAGGAAACTAAAAAAATAAATAAAAGAAACTCATAAGCATTTTAATGCACAGAAGATAACAGAAGGATGTTTTGAGGGAAGTATTAATAAACAAAATTGCTTTGAAACCAAGGTATTCAATGTATTAAGGACAATGTATATAGTAAAGATTCATCATTTTATATAGAACAAGATTGTCTTTCTGTTCTTAATCTATGGAAAATTTATGTGTGTTGGTGTTTGTACAGAATAAAAAAGAAAAAATCAAGATTATTAAATAGAAAAAAAAATGGTAGGGAGAGCCAGGTCTGTCACCAGGCACACTCCATAACATACGGCCAATAGGTTGTTGGTAAATATTTAATGCTCTGAAACAGGAGACTCTGACGTAAAACCTCTAGTGTTACAGAGAAGGAAAAGCATCATGACAAAGCTGGGGCCTGTCAGTGACAAGGGTGCTGGGTTACACTATTCCTATCTGCAGACTAAAATTAAAACTCACTCTGTTCCCCCCACACAGCTCCCCAAGGGAGGCCCTGGGAGATTTTCCCTTTAGTTAAAGCTGTCTTGTACGCTTCAGCAGCCTTTACACCAGAGTAAAATTATACTGTTTAGGCCTTAACATCTGTCTTACATAGTGTATGATAAATAGCACTGCCGCTCCCTCTCGGAATTCCCCTGTTCCCTGCCCAATCGGCTGTTGATCGTTGGCCACATTTTTCTCTCTTTCCCTTCTCTTGGCAGGGTGAAGTGGACTCAAAGCAGTCCCTACCTCAGGAAACTGGTCTGAAATGGGCACACAAAATTAAAAGATTGCAAGAAGTTGAATGAGATGTGGGAAAGGTCAATAATCAAGAGACCTGGGTTCTCACCCCTGTTCTGTCTCTACCCAGCCAAGTGGCCTTGGTCAAGTCACTTAGACTCTGTGGACCTCAGTTCCCTTGTCAGTAAAATATCAAAGGCATAGATAGATGGATAGATAGATAGATAGATAGATAGATAGATAGACAGATAGATAGATATAGAGATAGACAAACAGAGATAGAGATAGAGACAGAGAGACAGAGATAGATAGTTTAATATATATACATAGAGAGAGTGGGGGAGGGAAGGGAAGAAGGGATGAATAGATAGATAGATGGGTGGTGATAGGTAGATAGACAGACAGATAGAGATAGATAGATAGATAGATAGATAGATAGATAGATAGATAGATAGATAGATATAGACAGCCAGATGAATATAAACATATAGTTAGATATAGTCAGACAGACAGATAGATAGAAGGAAAGATGGGTGGATGAATGCATGGATGGATGGATGGATGGGTGGGTGGGTGGATGGATGGATGGATGGATGGATGGATGGATGAATAGATAGATAGATAGATAGATAGATAGATAGATAGATAGATAGATAGATAGATGGATAGTAGAGATGGAAACAGAGACAGAGACAGAGACAGGCATAGAGATAGAAATAGGGATAGAGATAGAGATAGATAGATAGATAGATAGAGATACCTGAGGCAAATAGAGGTTAAATGACTCACTAAGAAATTTCTGAGCTAGATTCTAACTCAGGACTTACCAACTCTAGTTCCAGTCTTATATTTACTTCTCTACCTAGATGTTGATGTGGGAGCTGTTTGAATTATTTATTCCAAGGGTTACAATTTTTTGATAACTGTGTCTTGTTTATATTTATATAAATATATATTTATATGTGCATACATATATGCATATAAAATATGTGTGTTAATCTATATAGAAATAGAAATAGTTATATAGATATTAGATATACAGACAGCTGAATATAAATATAGACATAGAGATTTGTATAGTTATAGGTATAAAGATAGATATAGAAATATAGATCATGTACATATATATATATATATATATATACATATATATTTAACTGCTTTTCTTACAGAGAAGTAGGCAGACTTAATATTATCATCCCCAGTTTACTGATAAGAAAGCCTGTTCAGAGTCACCCAACATGCCCAATGTGCAAAAAAAAAAAACTCAAGACAAGGTCTTTGGATGATGGATCTGATGAGATTAAAAGTCCCTTCTCCTGCTTCCATGTCTAGAATTAAATGGGTAGAAAGCTGACCTAATGTTTCCTTTCCCAAGATGGAAGGTTGAAAGGTAACCAGTTTGTGAGTGAAGGGATGAAAATTAGGGCATCTAACCTAGAGAAGAAGAAACAGGGGTTTTGCTGGAGGTCTTCAAGTACTCCTATAGAGTATCATGTGAAAAAAGGAATTAATTAGACTTGTTTTATTTGGCAGAGGGAGGACCAGGTGCAATGGGTTGAAGCTGGTAAAGAGGCAGATTTAGACTTGTTTTTAGGAAAATTATTTACATTCCCACTTGTCATTTTGTTCTATGGCAGAAAGTCATAGGTCATGAATATCTTTAGAGTTTACAATACGGATTATCCCAAAGGCAATGGAGAAGTGTATGAACGATGTAAACAAGCTGCCAAATATTACCAAAAAGGACTTATGAAGAGAAATTGCATCGAAAATGTCCTCAAAGACATATATAATAAAAAAAAGAAAATTGGTTGGTCACATGGCAAGAGCAAGCGATAATTAATGAGCAACCTGGGTGTTCCAATGGTATGTTCATAGAGAATGCCAAGTTAATTAACCCCGCCCTGCCCACTCATTTCCCCAGCACAATGAAAGGATCCTCTTGGGGTGGATTTAGGGGCACAAAAGTTGCACAGGATGGTCAGTATGTATAGGTTGTGCTCTGCCCCTTGGGAGGTAATTGTTGTGCCATGCAAATCATGCCATACCTAGCATGTAGTCATCAAGACTTTGAAGATTGCTAATGAGTGGCAACTCACTACCTTCCAAAGTAACCCATAATGTTTTTGGATAGCTCGGATTGTTTGGAAATTCTTCCTGGCATCAGGTTTAAATTGATCCCTTCTGTTTCTTCCACTCTACTCGTAGTTCTGCCTCTGGGGCTGAGAGAACAAATGTAAACCCTTCTTCCACATGGTGAATCTTCAAGGGCTTTAAGAAAACTAACATGACCTCCATCACTGGAGTCTTCTCGTCACCAGATTGTTGTTGATGTTGTTCATGCATTTCAGTTGCGTCCAACTCTTTGAGATCCAATTTGAGATTTTCTTGGCAAAGATACTGGATTGATTTGTCATTTCCTTCTCTGGCTCATTTTACAGATGAGGAAACTGAGGTAAGCAGGGTGAAGTGACTATGAAATTTCCCACAGCTGACGCCAGATTTGAACTTAGGAACATGAGTCTCCTGATTTCCATGTTCCTTCACATGAGTTTCCAGTTCCTTTACCCTAACTTCATATGACACTCAAGGATCTTTGCAGAGATGTTGGTTGTCTTCCTCTGGATCATCTACAATTTATTAATAGCTCTCTGAATAGTCATACTCATAATAGAAAATGACTTTTTATTTAATACTGAGTCTAGAGTCATGGGTTCAAAATTGGCTCTACCATTTACTGTCTATATGACTTGAGCAAATCATTTAGCCACTCTCTGCTTCATCTTCCTCATCTGAAAAATGAGGAGTTAGATTCAATAATCTCCATTCCGAATCCAAATCTTAATCCAAATAATATTTCTTCTTGGGCATGTATTCCCACCTGGCCAAGGAAACATTTTGAGCCAGGGAATTCCATTTCCATCTGTAAAATGGCTTACCTTCAGTACCAGAAGATTAGGTAGCCCCAGGAGCCCTGCTCTCATATGCTTCTTGAACACAAAACTGGCAGAAAAGGATGTAGCTGCCATTCTCCTCTGGATAGAGGTCTGGACAAAAACGCTCTGCCTCATCTGGCTAATGGTGACCTGAAACAAAGCCCTGACTCTCCTGATGGCCACAAATGCATCTCCTGGAGTCACCACAGGTTGGCGACCCCCATCCTTCCTTAACATGCTCCTCCATGGGATATGGTTGGTCAGGGATCTCAAGATCTACCAAGTCCTCAACTTGCTATTGGGGGGGGGGGGGCTTGGGGGAGGGGTCAGGTGATTGTGTCTGTCTTACATTACTCAGCGTGATATATTCCTGCCAAATGAGGAACATATGTAATACTTATAGTCATTCTGGCATTACTCTTAATTAGCAACCACGATCTGAGCATTTGTTATTTAAGCTCGTTTAATTCTAGCCAGATTACAGTGTGTCGCAACGCAAGCTGCCTTCTGCCTCATCAGTGAGAGGTTCCATTAGGCCAGCTCCAAGAAAACACAAAAAGTCATATCCAATCAGTCTAAGCTGTCCTGGGTGAAGGGGGTAGCGGGCCTGGCATCTGCCACTGTGCGAGGGGAGACCGGCAGATGGCACTGTCAGAGAGGAAGGCTGCCTGCCAGGCCCACACCTTTGAGATGGCAACAGGCCTTTTTAATTTTCGACCACATGTTACATAATAAACAGTATTTCCAAGATGTGATTCTCTGGGATTGCAGCGGCCCAGACCTTGGTGGCTGTGTGATCCCTGGGTCTCAGCTCTTCAAATCGTCCATGGCCCTTAAATGTACGTGTTGACTTGGGCAAAGAAGGGGGGTCCCATAATGAAGATTAATGATTTTATTTCTCTTAATGAAACAAGTGTCAGATTATCAGTTCAAAGGCCGCTGATGAGCTATGTGGCATTGTGTTGTTGAGGTTGGAGGGGGTTGGTGGTTTGAGGTTGAAATCATACAGCTCTTTCTAATCAAGTCTCCAATCTTGAATGTTAAATCTGGCAAGGTTTGTCTCCCCTCAGACACGAAGAACAGTCTCTGCCAGGATGTATGAGAAATCAGGGGAGGCCAGAAGGAAACCAAGAAAGAGAAAGAAGCATAAGTATTATTTTGTCTTTCAGAGAGAGAAGGAAGACTCAACCCAAGCACTTAGTATGTCTACAGAAGTCAACAGGAAGGGATGGACTGTTTGTTTTGTTTTCTGGGCAGTGAGTGATGCAGGAGGCCTGGGCAAAGTAGAGGGAGAGTCAAGGAGAGAGGTGAGTTGACTGAACATAACTTAGAACTATGGAATTCAGATAGTAAATGGCAGAGCCAGTTATGAACCCACGACTCCAGACTCAGCACTAAGTAGGTGGTCATTTTCTATTATGAGTAATGCTTTTTAAGAGGGGTATTGATAAATTGTAGAAGGTCCCCAGGAAGACAACCAGCATCTTGGTGAACATCCTTGAGTTTTTCATATGAGGTTAGGGTGAAGGGACTGAAGATACTTAACCTTGAGATTCCTCTTCAAAGGTACAAAAAATCAGGAGACCTGGCTCCTAATCCCAGTTTTACCTCTGATCACTGGGAGATCTTGAGTAGATAAGTTATTTTCTTGGTCTCATTTTCCTCATCTGTGCTTGGACTTGAAGATAACAACTCTCAACCATTCATTTGTTCATTCAGTAGACCATTGCTAATAAAGAATCAATTGTAAAGAGCATTGCGAAGGAGAGATAGTTCTAGATAAGACTCCTTGTCCTCAAGAAGTTTATAGTCTAGTGAGAAAGAAGGTGCCAACATAGATAGCACTAAAACACAATGCTATAGGATGGTGAAGTTCAAGAGCATTGAATCTAGTCCCTCTTCTTACAGATGAGGAAACAGATTCAGGAAAATAGGAAAGTGACTTGCCCAGGGGCATCCTCATAGTAAGTGTCTGAAGTAGAATTTGAACCCAGGTCTTCTGGTACCAAGTCCAGTGTCCTCTCGTCTATGTCATGCAGAAGATGGGACCAAGATGGTGAAGAGTAGGAACCCTGAGTGAAGAAATTGTGGCTGTTGAGTCTTGAGAAAATAAGACTTAGCAGAGATGTGAGAGATTATCTTCAACTATTTGAATGCTTTTCACCAAGAGAAGGCATCAGATTGTACTTCAGCACAGAGCTCTCTGTCTCTGCCTGTCTCTCTGCCTCTCTGTCTCTCTGACTCTCTCTGTCTCTCTGTCTCTGTCCCTCTGTCTCTCTCTGTCTCTCTCTCTCTCTCTCTCTCTCTACCCCCTTCCCTCCCCAAATCAAATAAATTCCAATGACTTCTTAATGCCTTTCAGATCAAATAGAAATTGTTCTGTTTAGCTATTACAGTTATTCAACACCTAGCCCCAGCCCGCCTTCCCAGTCTCATCATACATTAGCACCCTTCCCACACTTTACAATTCAGCCATGCTGGCCAGGCTGCTGATCCTCCCACCTTCTACCATCACCTCTCTGGGCAACTTTACATTAGGCCTCCCTGCCTGGAGGGCACTCCCACTTCACTCTCACCTCAGGCTACCCCTTATGTCGTCCATCACTGTGCCCAAGAGACGCCTTCTTCCCAATGCCTTTCCTGACTGCCTCCGTTTATTATTGTCCTCCTCCCTAAAGTCCTATTTATCCTGTAGATACTTGAATGTATTCATTGGCATAATTAACTAATTGGTCCTGAAGTCAGGGAGAGCTGAGGAGGAGGAGGTAAAGGAGGAGGAAGAGGAGGAGGAAGACAAAGTTGTGTGACACATCCTTGCCCCTACCTTCTATCCTGGGCAATCATTTTGCCTGTTTTTGCCTTAGTTCTTCATCTATAAAAAGGGGATAATCACAGCACTTAATTTCCAGGGTTATTGTAAGAATCAAAAAAAGATTTTATAGATATATGTGTATATCACTAGACTATAAACTTCTTAAGGACAAGGAGGCTTATCTAGAACCATCTCTCTCACAATGCTCTTTACAATTGAGTCTTAATTAGCGATGGTCTAGTGAGTGAACCGATGAATGGATGAGAATCAAGTCCATACATATATGTAGTACCTTGCAAAAGTTAAAGCCATATTTAAATGCTAGTTATCATTAGTAGTAGCATCTATTGTTATTGTGAGTGCTATCACCTAGGTGTGCGGTGGATAGAGTACCTGTCCTGGAGTCAGGAAGACAAATCCTCTTGATTTCAGATCTCAGGCCTCTGACACTTACTAGCTGTGTGACCTTGGGCAAAGCATCTCCTATTTGCCTCAGTTTCCTCATTTATAAAATGAATTGGAAAAGAAAATGACAATCTGCTTCAGTATCTTTACCAAAAAAAGCCCCAGATGGATTCATGGAGAATCAGACACAACTGGACAACAAGAAATTATGATAATAATTAGTTGTATTTCTACATATATACAAAAGAATGTAAACTCCTTGAGGCTAGAGGCCTTTTCATTACAGTCTTAGAGTGCCGTCTGAGGAGACTTTGAAAGTTAAAAAGTGCTAATGATAATTTATAGCCCTTTAAGTTTTGCAAAGCACTTTGTCACTCTGTCTGCATCATCTCTAGATATGTCTGTGTCTTTCTTGATCCCGACAACATCCCTAGGAGAGAAATTATGTTGCTCCCCATTCTGAAGTCTGAAAAAGGACTTCCCCAGGATCTGGGATGGATTTTGAACTCAGATGTCAGCTAGTTGGTTAATTGTTGTCCTACTGAGAAGACCATGACATCAGAAGAATGAGGTCATGACTTCCAAATAACTGATTAAATTGAGGTAGCATCATGCAAAGCCACCATTCTTATGTGAGAATGTGAGGCCATATGAGTCCAATAGCCTGACATAATAAAATCAGGATGGTTGGTGATAAATGGGAAAACTGGTCCTTTTAGAATCAGGTCTTGTGTTTTGCCAATGGTCACAAAGAGTAAAATAAATAAGTCTTCTGATCTCTAAGAGAAAGCCTTTAGGCACAGAACTACCTCCCAGACCTATTTAATAGATGAGGAAATAGAAGTGCAAAGTTAGAAATCAAAGAACAGCAAAATAGCAAAGCAACTAGACCTGGGTTCAAAACCCAGTTTTGGCCAACCTGCTGATCCACATCCATATTTCCTGCAATCATGGAGAGTGAAGCTGATAGAACTTTGGAGCCCAGCCTATGGAACATCCTCAATATGGCAGATGGAGGCATGGCAGGGGGATAGAAGAGCATTAACCCTTTTGCCCAAGGAGGGGGGGTCAACCAGCTTAGATTGGAGATATCAAAACTTTCAAATAAATCAGAATCACTCCCAGGGATTAGACCATTAGCAGGTTCGGTACTCAGCCTCTAGTCAGTTAGTCAACTAGTGAGCTAGATAGCTAGGTAGCTAGGTAAGTAGGTAGGTAGGTAGGTAGGTAGATGATAGATAGATAGAGATAGAAAGAGAGAGATAGATGATAGAGATAGAAAGAGATAGATGATAATAGATAGATAGAGATTGATAGATGGATAGATAGATAGATAGATAGATGATAGATAGATAGATGATAGATAGATAGATGATAGATAGAGATGGAAAGAGAGAGATAGATGATAGAGATAGAAAGAGATAGATGATAATAGATAGATAGAGATAGATAGATGATAGATGGATAGATAGATAGATGATAGATAGATAGATGATAGATAGAGATAGAAAGAGAGAGATAGATGATAGAGATAGAAAGAGATAGATGATAATAGATAGATAGATAGAGATAGATGATAGATGGATAGATAGATAGATAGATGATAGATAGATAGATGATAGATAGATAGATAGAGATAGAAAGAGATAGATAGATGATAGAGATAGAAAGAGATAGATGATAATAGATAGATAGATAGAGATAGATGATAGATGGATAGATAGATAGATAGATAGATAGATGATAGATAGATAGATAGATAGATAGATAGATAGATAGATAGATAGATAGACCAATGTGTAATGTTGGCTTTGAAAATAGTGCATTAATTTTAGTTGACTCTCCTTTAGATTTGGATTTCTCCGTTCAGTCACAATATCCAATAAAAAAAATAAAGCTAACTTCACTTGGTTGTTTTGAGGAAAGCATTTTGTAAGCCTGATCTCTGGCTTGTCCTCTAAAGGATCTTAGAGGTCAATCAAGTACATACTCTTCAGTTGATCCCTGAAGAAACTCAGGCCCAAAATAAAGAAAGGCTCCTTGACCCAGGTCCTTTGTCTCCAAAGCTAGCCCTTGGTCCCTTAGTAGAGGGAGTCTCCACAACAGAAATTCCTTACAGCAATGAAATTACAGGTTTGGAATTTAAATAAATCTTAAAATACATACCTTCCATTGGAGCTTTGTCAATTAAAAATGATATATCATTGACTAGGATTCTCACTGTGAGAAAACAAGGAGAGGGTTAAAATAAAGCCATATTGTGATTCAGCCAGTGGTCAGAAGGACTTTGAAGTTCATGGAGGAAAGGATTAAGATATAACCCTTCTGAACTAGCACCTGCCCCCCAAACCTCCACTTCTATACCTATATAGGCCAGTGATTTGCAGGTTGATATCAGATCAGCCTGGCGTATTTCCAGAAAGGGGCATGGTTTATCTCATACCACCACTTCAGCTCTCTGTGTAGAGCAGTGTCTTCTTGGAAAAGATCAAGATTAAAATAGATCAGGGACTGACTCACCTCTCCAACCGCCCTCAATCAATACTTGGGCTTCAGGGCAGATGGAGGATCACCAACTGTGGGCAGGAAGTGTCTTCTCCCTATAGGTTTGGCACACTGGCCCAGGTACATTGAAGGGGGAGAGACTTTCATCTTCCTCTGAAGCATCCAAAAATCTGCCCCTGCCAGAGGCAGGGAGCCAGGCTAGAGAGCCCATTGGCCTGCAGAGGATTTTGAGAAGGATGAAAAATGTGTTTGCAAATGGGATGCTGATGCAGAAAGGGTTGCTTGCTTGGCCCTTGTGAAGACTGTTGGCATAGCTTTCCAGAGGCATCAGAGGCCACAGTCACCCAGCCAAGGGTAAACAGAGGGCAGAAGAACCATTGGGAAAAGGCAAGCTGTGAAGTGAGAAGATGATGTGGGTAAAGCCCTTCCCAAACCTTATAGCAACACATAAAATGCCAAATGTTATTATTAATCATAGAAGAGAGTGAAATTATGCAAGCACAGGAATATCAACCCAATCATCCTGACTGTTATTGAAGTTTATACTGAAAATGTTTTCAGAAAATGAGTTGACATCCCTGATGTTTTCTTAGCTACTTTATCTACCTGTGTGGCAATCCATAGAATGTTTAATTTAAACGAATAACATGATAACAACTCAAATCATGCCCATTCCTATCTGTATTCCATCCAAAAACAGAAGAATAATTCATTGCCATCATTGTTTATCAGTCAATAGTTTATTACAATAGTTTATTACATTATTATTATTTCATTATCATATAATCTTCAGTTTTTAATAATTTATTAATTAAATGATATAATCTAGGAAATTTAATATCTATTCATTGTTATATTTGAGTAGTTATTAAAACAATTATAATATCTTCATGATTAAGTTAAACTATTATTGAAATTACATTTTAATGATTGGATTTTTATCTTTAATTATATTGATTATTTCTTTCAAAGTAATTTATCAAATCTGTGATTTTATTTTTGTAAGATTTTCTCAGTAAGGAACTTTAACTATTAATGAAAATCATCACTTTTTCTGCAACTCATAGTCTTGGAGAGTTTCCTGGAGTCCTAAGAGATTAGATGATTTGCCCAACCAGGTCACACAAACAGGATGTGTCAGAGATGGGACTTAGAGAACCTATATCTTCTAATCTTCTACCTAATTCCCTATGAATGACTTCACATCCACTCTCAAAGATTAATAACAGTGATGATGAAGAAGATGAAGGCTATGTTGATGATAAAGATGATGATACAGCCAAATACATTTTTAGTAACAAAACTATGCATATACACATACACATAAATATAATCCACATCTTTTAATCAATTAAGTGATTTTATAGATGAATTTGTTGTAGAAAATCATTTGCAAAATCTGCCTCCTCCTTTCTAGTTTCATAAAAAATAGATATCTTCCATGCATGTGGAGAGCATTCTCATAAAGATTTTATTAGGATAACAAAGAAGATATGTGGGGAAATAATTATTGGAGCTCTCTGTCTTTTGAGAATAAAAATATTATACAAGATAATTTTTATTTTGTTTTGCCTTATCCTTATAGTATGTTTTCCTGAGGAATTTTTTAATTGAACCCCCCCTCCATCTTGTCCAGGCTAGCTGTACAGGGTCTGTTTATCAGCTTGAAGATCAGAACTCCAAGCCCAAGAAATTTCCTCAGACTCATTCACCCTAATAGTTGGGGTTACAGGGGTCACCAATATATCTGACCCTCCCAGAGATATTCTATGAAATGATCCCTTTCAATAATTTGCTGTCTCTGATTTGGATTCCTTGGGGGTATATATTTCATCTTCTCCAGTCATTCTGAATTATATGACATTTCAACTTCTTCATGTTCCACATCAGGGAATGAAGGCTTCCAAATATATTGGTTCCTCTGGTATTACTGATAAAAATAGATAATTTTTGGAAACAGTGACAAATTTGTTTAATTTTCTATCTATTTTTTGTCAGGCTACTTTCATCTATGAATGCTCTTGGGATGGGATAGTAACAGTGAATCTTATGGTAAACTTTCTTTTCATTGCTTTTCATTCATTATTTTAATGTGATCACATTTACCATAAATTAGACCTACCATTTTCTTTATTGTTTTATAAATGAATATACCAATATAACCCTTGACTTAATGAAAAGAACAAGTAATTTCTGACTTAGAGGTTTCTGGGATCTTCCATCCTCTGCAATATCTTTGCTTTTGTCTATTTCCCTTTTTCATCATCAGCGTTTGATTTGAATAGGTCAAATTGAAACTATTAAAATTGTTCACATCATCTTCTCATCTTCATCATTTTTATATGTCAAAGTTAATTTTTAACTTTGCTCAAACTAAGCAATGAAAATGGACACAGACAGCAAGTTTTGATATGACACATTGTTAACCAATGATTTCCTGTTTATTAAAATATAATCCCTTTTATTTATTGCCATCCTTAAGGGACAGAAATACTATTTCCTGTTGCCCAGCCCAAGGACCTTCTTTTCACAAGCTGATAGGTTGGTTACCAAAATCAGAGGCTCTTACCAGTCCAAAAGTTGATATTTGGCCTGCTTCCTCCTCCAAGGTAATCAGACATATGGTGAAGTAGCCTTTGGGTCACTGTTGTCTGGTTTAATGGGAAGAGACTGTCAGACTATGTGATCAGCCAGTTGGGGCAAGACCTGGACTTTCTATCTTCTTGGAAGGTAGGCTATATCTTGCTTCCATCAGCCTCATTAGACTTGAGTTCCATCTCCTCTGCCCAAGACACCCAGAAGATCATCATATCTCTCCTATCTCAGCTGAGCACAATCCTGTCCCTTGTTCTACCTGCTACAATTCCACCCCTAGTTTATAATCAGAGTATGGCATCTCCCTTCCACAAGATCTCTTCCCTGCCTTTTTCCCAAAAGAAAAAACAAATATTTCTTACTGGAGTCCTTTAAATTGCTCAAGTTGGGGTAAGGCTACCATTTCCCAACCCTACTTATAATTTTGCCAGGACCCTCAGACACTCAAAATTTTAATAGCTTGTTACACATGTAGACTTTCCTAATCCCTAAATCAAGGGTCACCTGAGAATAAATCTCATCCTTCAGAAAATCACAACTGAACACACACAAATATGCCCAAACATTTTTAACACTTAAATTCTCAAATCAGTCTCACATTACATCTCTTCTTCCTCTCTACTCTAGTATTCAAATTCTTTTTTCTGCTTTCAACAATGATTTGATCACCTACCCTGAATGTGTTTCATTGAATCACTTTGTCATAAGTATTCATTGCCTCTTCAATCAATTAACATCATTTTAAAAATTTTAATGGTATTTTTTCAATTACATGTCAAGACAATCTTTAGCATTCATTTTTATAAAATTTTGAATTTCAAATTCCCCCCCTCCTTCTTTCCCTCTCCTTTCCCTAAAATGATAGGAAATTTGATATAGGTTATACCTGTGTTAACATATAAAACATGTTTTCATTAATCACAGTGATGAAAGAAGAAATAATCAATTTTTAAAAAAAAAACAGAAAAAAATAAAGTGAAAAAAGTATATTTTTCCACTCTGTATTCAGAGTTCATCAGTTCTTTATCTGAATGTGGATATGTGATCTAAATGTGATCAGCATACACTATTTGTTATACTATGTTCAATGTTTTCCTTGTTCTGCTCATTTCTCTTTGTATTAGTTCATGTTAAGTATTTCCATGTTTTTTTTAATTCTATCTGAATATCATTTCTTATTGCACAATAGCATTTTATTACCCTCATAGACCACAGCTTGTTCAGTCATTTCCCAATGGATGGGCATCCCCTCAATTTCCAATATTTTGCTACCATGAAAAGGACTGCAATAAATATTTTTGCACATGTAGGTCATTTTCCCTTTTTTATGCTCTCTTTGGGATAGATCTAGTAGTGGTATTGCTGGATCAAAGAGTATGCACAATTTGATTGCCCTTTGGGCAAGGTTCCATCCAATCTGTTCTCCAGAATGCTTAAATCAGTTCATAAATCAGTAGATGCATTACTGCCCCATTTTTCTATATTATCTCCTTTTCCATATTTCCTCTTTTTTTGTTATATTAGTCAATCTAATATATATAAGGTGGGACATCAGAATTGTTTTAATTTGCTTTTCAACTGTGACTTAGAGCACTTCCTCATATAACTATAGATAGCTTTGATTACTTCATCTGAAAACTGCCTCTTCATATCCTTTGACAATGTATCAGTTTGGGAATGTCTAGTACTCTTATAAATTTAACTCTCTATATATTTGAGAAATAAGGCCTTTATCAAAAACATTTCCTCTAAAGATTGTTTCCCAGTTTTCTGCTCTCCTAATCTTTGTTTTGGTTTTTGCAAAAGATTTTTAATTTAATATATTCAAAATTATCTATTTTACATTTCATAATGTTCTCTTCCTCTTGTTTGGTCATAATTCTTCCTTTTCTCCACAGATCTGACAGGTAAACTATTCCTTGCTCTTCTAATTTACTTACAGAGTTGCTCTTTATATCTAAATCACGTGCCCATTTTTTACTTATATTGGTGTATAATGTAAGATATTATTTTAAACCTATTTTATGCCTTTTGTTTTCTACTTTTCCCAACAGTCTTTGTCAAATAGTGAGGTTTTCCCAACAGTCTTTGTCAAATAGTGAGGTTTTTATCCCAAAGACAAGGGTCTGGATTTTTCAAACACTGGGTTAGTATACTCATTTATCACTTATGTTTTGTGTAGCTAATCTATTCCACTGATCCACCACTCTATTTCTTAGTCAGTACCAAATAGTTTTAGTGATTGCCACTTCATAATATAATCAGGTCTTTATAGGTCACTTTCTTTGAAACATTTTCATAATTCTCTTAATATTCTTGATCTTTTGTTCTTTCAGACAAATTTTATAGTTTTTTTTTTCTCACTCAATCAAATAATGTTTTGGCAGTTTGTTTGGTATGGCACTGAATAAGTAAATTAGACAGAATCATCTCTTTTATTATATTGATTCAGCCTACTCATGAGCAATTGACATTTTTCCAATTGCTTAGATCTGACTTTATTTGTCTGAAAAGTGTTTTGTAATTATGTTCATAAAGTTCCTGGGTGTATCTTGGCAGGTAGAGCCTTAAGCATTTTATATTGCTTACAATTATTTTAAATGAAATTTCTCTATCTCGTGTTGCTAGGCTTTGTTGATCTTATAAAGAAATGCTGATAATTGTTGTGGGTTTATCTTTTATACTGTAACTTTGCTGAAGTTGATAAATATTTCAAATGGCTTTTTTAGTTTATTCTCCAGGTTCTCTAAAAGTATACCATCATATCATATGCAAAGAGTGATAGCATTGTTTCTTCATGGCCTATTCCAATTCCTTTGATTGAATAATATAACACCAGCTTCCTTGCTTCACCCTAATCTTATTAGAAAGGCTTCTAGCTCACCCATATTACAGATAATACTTTAATTAGATACTGCTTATCATTTTAAGAACCATCCCCTTATACCTATGCTCTCTAGTATTTTAACAAGAATAGATGCTATATTTTGTCAAAAGCATTCAATTTTCAATTCAATTCAATTCAATCTTCTATTGAGATAATCATATGATTTCTGTTGGGTTTGTTATTGACCTAGGTAATTATATTGACAGCTTTCTTAATATTATACCAACTCTGCATTTCTGATATAAATCCTACCTTGTCTTGGTGTATAGTCCTTCTATTATGGTAGTTTTTTGTCCAAAGTTTGTGAATCAGATTGTTTCATATAGAGAAAGTGGTACAAACCTTTCCTCCTCTATTTTAGCACTTCCTAGATTAAGTATCAACACCATATTTGTGTCATAAAAGGACTTCTTCACCTGTTTTCTAAATAGTTTTTATAGATCTAGAATCAATTGTTCTTTAAATGTTAAGTAAAATCCAGATTTATGAACACATCTGACCCTGAGGATTTTTTCCTTAGGGAGTTCATTCATTAATGTTTGTTTAACTTTTTTTTCCTAAAATGGGGTTAAACATTCTATTTTTAGTTAATCTAGGTAAGTTATATTTTTACAAATATTCATCTATTTCAGTCAGATTCATTGGCATATAACTATGCAAAATATTTCCTAATGGTTGCTTTAATTTCTTCATTAAATGACTATTACATAGTTTTCATTTTTAGTAATGGATATTTGGTTTTCTTTCTTTTTTAAATCAAATTAATCAATGATTTATCTATCTTTGGGGTTTTTTTTTTTTTTCGATAAAACCAGCTCCTAGTTTTTTCAATAACATTTTTTTCTTTCAATTTTATTAATCTTCCTTTGATTTTCAGTATCTCCAATTTAGTACTCAATTGAGTTTTTAATAGCTCTTGTTCTGATTTTTTTTAGTTGTATTCTCAATTCCCTGATCTCCTCAATCTCAATTTTGTTGAAGTAAGAATTTAGTAATAATAAGTAAGTTTCCCCCCAAGTCCTGTTTGACTGCCACCCATAAATTTTGAGATATTCTTTTATTATTGTCATTATTTCAGTGAAATTGATTGTTTTTTCTATTTGTTCTATGACCAACTTATTCTTTAAGAGTAGATTATTTAGTTTCCAATTAATTTTTAATCTATCCACTATCCTCTTGTTGATGTAATTTTTAGTCATTATAATCTGAAAAGAATACAGTGACTATTTCTGCCATCCTGCATTTGATTTTTGAGGTTTTATGCCCTAATACTTGGTCAACTTTTGCATAGGTACCCTGAAAAGTTGAGAAAAAGGGCATATTCTTTCTATTTCCATTCAGTTTTCTCCAAAGTTCTGTCATATGTAACTTTTTAATTATTCTATTCACCTCCTTAGTTTCTCTTTTTTAACTTTTTTGGTTGAATTTATCAGGTTTTGAGAGGGGACAGTTGAGGTCTTCGAGAAGTATAGCTTTGCTTTCTATTTCTTCCTGTAATCCACATAACTTCACCTTTAAGAATCTTGCATGCTATCTCAATTGGGGCATATTGATATTACTTCCCTGTCAATTTAGCAAGATTTCCTTCCTTAGTCTGAGATCAGGATTGCTATCTTTTTTTTTAACTTCAGCTGAGACATTCTGCTCCAGCCCCTTATTATTAGTCTGTGTATGTCTTTCTGCTTCAAGTGTATCTTTTGTAAACAACATATTGTAAGATTCTGATTTTTGATCTGTTCTGCTATCCATTTCTATTTTATGGGAGAATTAATCCCATTCATATTCATAATTATGATTACTGTGCTTTTCCCTCCATTCTATTTTTCCTCCTATCTATTCTCTTTCTCCTTTTATCATTTCCTTCCTCAACTGTGTTTTACTTCAGTCTTATCACCTCCCCCCAGTCTTCTATCTCTTCTGTCAGTCTCTTTTACTTAATCTCTTCTCATCCTAGTTTCCTGTCAGGTAACATAGATTTCTATATTCAACTGATTGTGTGTATTACTCCCTCTTTGACCAATACTGATGAGAATAAGATTCACATGAGGCTTATCACCCACCCTCCAATTTTGCCTCCATTAAAATAGATTTTTACTCCTCTTCATGAACTCCCTCCTTACCATTTTACCTCTTTTTTCTTTCTACATCCAGTATACTCCTGTTTCTCACCCCTTAATTATTTTTATCTCATTCCCTCAAAATTCTCCTTATACCCTTACCTTCTGTCTATGCACCAGCTGCACTATTAATGAATACAATTTTTAATTCCAAATATCACCTTTTCATGTATGAATGTAAAGAGTATAAGTCTATTGAAGCCCTTACGTTTTCTTTTCTCTTTTTAGGTTTATCTTGGATATGGAAGATCAGTGTTTTTTGTTCTTTTCTGGGCTTGTTATGAAAACTTGAAATACTTCTATTTCATTGAATCATTACTTTTTCCTTTGAAGTAGTGTGCTTTATTTTGTCAGGTGAGTGATTCTTGTTATGGTCCCAGCTCTAATCCTTCAATGTTGTAGATGCTAAATCTTGTGTAATCCTGATTCTGGCTCCCCGATATTTGAATTGTTTCTTTCTGACCACTTGCAATAATTTTTTTTTTCTTTTCTGAAATTTGGTTATAATATTCCTTGGAGTTTTTATTTTGGGATTTCTTTACTGAGGTGTTGGGTGGATTCTTTAAATACCTATTTTTGCTTCTAGTTCCAGGATACTGAAACAGTTTAACTTGATAATTTCTTGAAAGATGCTATCCAGGTTCCCCCTTTGATTATGGCTTTCATTTACTCCAGTGATTCTGACATTGTCTCTCCTAGAACTATTTTCCAAATCAGTTTTTCCACATGTGATATTTTATATTTTTTTCCATTTTTTCATTCTTTTAGATTTGTTTGATTAATTCTTGATATTTCATAGAGTCATTAGCTCCCCCTTGCCAAATTCTAGCTTTTAAGAAGCTGTTTTCCTCAATTGGCTTTGGTACTTTCTTGTCCATTTGGCCAATTATACTTTGAAAGGAGTTATTTACTTCAGTGGATTTTTTTTTTAATTTTCTTTTCCATTTGACCTTAGCATCTGGTGCTGCTTTTTTGATTTGCTTTGTTTGTTTGTTTTTTTATTTCAGCTGAAACATAATAGATTCTGATCCAGGCTTTTACCTTTACTCTGTGTATGTCTCTCTATTTCCAGTGTGTTCCTTGTAAACAACATATTGCAAGATTCTGGTTTTTGATCTATTCTGCTATCTACTTCTATTTCATGGGAGAATTAATCCAATTCATATTCACAATTATGATTACTGTGTATTTCCCTCCATCCTCTGAGGGTATAAGGTAAAAGTGGGCTGGTACTACTGTAGGTCTTCAGGATCTGGCAGTTAACCTGGTACTGGGTAAGAGTTCTAATGCTGGTATCTGGCAACTGATAAGTTATTTCTGCTTTTCCCCAAGGTTATGCTGAAGCATTTGGAGGTCTGGCATCTGGAAGTTTTTCAAGTGGTACACTGAAGCTTCCAGTTCTCAGAGCTGGAGTTTGTCCATTATCCTGGCTATGCTGAGGCATGCGGGGGTCCTATGTTGGTTTGCCTGCTCCGTTGCACTGGGACTCCAGATCTCCACTTGCTTGCTGAGTTAGGACCTGCTGCTGGCTTGCTGGGGTGATTCCTGTCTTGGACTGTGCTTCCCTTTTACTGAAGTTAGACAGACCTTTTTGGTGATCTTCCAAGTTTCTTGGACTAACAGATTGTTTCACCCCATCTTTTTGCTGATTCTGCTGTTCCAAGATATGTTTTGGGAAGTTATTTTATAGTTGTTTGATAGTAAATATGGGAGAGTTACAGAAATTTACTGCTTACTTCACCATCTTGGCTCCTAGAAGTCCATTTAGAACCATTTTTTAAAAAATAGTAATAGTTGTGGGCAGCTGCAAGACCTCTTCCTCTTGAACACGCAGCTCTTGATCCCATTCAGACTTTTTTCAGAATTTACTCAGTGTAATCTAGCTTTCAACTGAGCCAGATGAGGAAGGCAAAGACCTATTAATTTTGCAAAGAGGCAAGTGTACCACCTCTGCAGTCAGGAGGATCTGAGTTCAAATCCAGACTCAGACATTTAAGAATGACCCAGCTGTGTGACCTTGGGCAATTCAGTTAACCTCACTGCCTTAAATAAATAAAAAAATTAAATTGTAAAGAGGGAACTAAGACTCATATTTGGTAGAGTGAATGCTCTGGTCACAATATAAATCTGCCCAAGGAATAGAGTTGGGGCAAAGACTTATGTGATCTCAAAGAACCTTTAGGAGTCTTTAGGAGAGACTCAAATGAAGAAAGAAGTTGCAAACATGTATAGGAAGCCAACCTCCTCTTCATCTCACTAATTTCCAGCTTCTCTACCCAAAGACTGATTGATTGGAACTCCTCAGTTGAGATCTAGTGTTCTCCCTTGGTTTAAGGTAAGCTCTCATCTTATTCCCCCCCTAGAGAGATCATTGCCTCTTGCATATGCACTGATATATTCAAGCTTTAGAACTTCTCCAGTTTTTGCTTGCTGTTAATTTGGAGCCTCATGATATGTCATTTGTAATAACCTTTTGTGTAAAGGCACTGAGCAGCTAAGTGTGTAACTTCAGGCCTACCCTCTTCCTCAAGAGTGATCAAAACTAAAAAGAGTGATCAGAGAAGCAGTTTTTATTTCTCAACCAGACTCATACCCTGAGACAACCAGTATTTAAGGAGGCTGATATTTATAATTCTAGTGTGATACCCATTTTGGAGATATATGTGGAAGGAGCAACTGTCCAATAATGGCCTTTTTCCTCTCTCCTTACAGTAGAAATTATAGTCTTGGAGAGTGGTGAGCCAGATCCTATAGATATCTATCTATGCCAATCACAAGTTATGTTGATAGACTTAAATAACCCATGAAAACATGGGGATAGATGGATAGATAGACAGACAGACAGACAGATAGATAGATAGATGATAGATAAATAGAAATGGGCAGATAGAGCTATCTTAAGATATATCTATTTCTTATATATATGTTTATATATGCAGAGAGATTAGATATATAAATAGATGGATAAATAAAAATGAGCAGATACAGACATCTTAAGGATTATCTAGATAGATATAGTTATAGATAGATATATCTATATCTTAATATATATTTATCTGCCCATTTATGGATATAACTACATATCTATATAGATATAGATATAGATATAGATATATAGATATATATATAGAGATATATACAAGGTGACAGAGAAAGAGACAGAGAGAGAGAGAGAGAGAGAGAGATAGTCAGATAGATGGTATAATGGATTGACTACTGGGTCTAGATTTAGAAGGATCTTAGTTCAGCTATGACTTCAGATACTTCCTTGCTGAATGACCCTGAGCAAGTCATTTAACCATGTTTGCTTCTGCTTCTTTATCTGTAAAACAAGACGGAAAAGGACATGCAACTCATTCCAGTTTCTTTGCCACAAAAACTAGAAACAGGGTCACATAGAGTCAGACATGACTGAAATGACTCAAATACATACATACATACATACAAATATATGTATATATTTGTAAGTATGTGAGTGTGTGTGACACAGACTAAACAATTACAAGGTAACCTTAGATAAGAAGGTGCTAATAGCTGTGAGAAATGGTAAAAGCCTCTTCCTGAAGGGGAGACCTGAATTGAGTCTTGAAGGATGACAGGACCTCTAAGAATACAAAAGCATGGAGAAAGGAGACGGATTAAGTGTATATGGAAGAAACCTGAGCCTGTGTTAGTGGTGATAAGTCACATGAAGAGTTTATCAAACATTTTCTTTATAACCTACCCTGGCAAGGTAGAGACTCTGTTGTGCCCATTTTACAGATGAGGAAATTAGGGTTCAGAGAGTGACAGAAATTTTTCTTTAGACATAAATATGATGAGTGTCTAGGTCAGAAAAAGAACTTACTTCAGGTTCTACATAATAAGAAACTTTCCATTCTGGATCCTATACTCATTGGGTTAAACCATTTATGAACAGGGAAACTTAGGATTCATCAGGTATAACTGCCTCAGTTTTACAGATGGGGAAGTGACCCACCCAGGATACTTCAGACAGAAAGCACCAAAGCTGAGATTTGAACCCAGTGTTCTTTCCATTGGGCCAGGACTCCTCTATTTTTGAGGTTGGAAGAAGATTCAGGCTTATGGCAGACTGTGTATTAGAACTAGGGTTTTTTTTTTAACCTCATTTTCTTCCCCCAATGTGATTCTTGTTTAAATTTATGCTTTCGTCTTTTGCCCATGCATCACTTAGAACTTTTTTTTTAATAAACCTGACTCGAAATTCCACTGCAGCAAAGACATTTCATCTTGAAGAATGAGTCAGATTTGCACTTGAGCTTGATGCGGGCCTCCAGGATTTTTTTTCCTGTTCTCTGTCATTGAAGCCCCTTCTTCTGTCACAGCTCTGAATGCTCTTCTCTTTGGTGCCTTTAAAATGGGATTTTTTGCCCCTCCTTCCTCCTTCCCCCCCCATACAAAGAAAGCTTTTCATTTCATAAGAAAAAAAATTGCAGGAAATTTGAAATGGAATACCTTTTTTTTTTAATATGGAAAGGTATAGTGCTTTTTTCCCCCCTCTTGGTTATTTTAAATGTTGAAATATAGCAGTGTGTTTCACAGAGATCTGTCTCCAGCACTGAACTAAAAGGCCGTAACTATGCAGGACCACACTTTATCTCCAGAAGCATGGTTTGAATCAAGTCTTTCATAGCTATATATAACCTCCTAACTGGTCTCCTTGCAAGCAGGATCTCCACCCCCTCCCCACTCCACCCCAGCACATTGCCCCTGGACTAATACTTCTTAAACACTTTTCATCATATTACTGCTTAGATCAAGAGTTTAACAGGGCTCCCTGCAGCCTTGGGGATCAAACCCCACAATCCAAGCCAATAAGTGGTTCGAAGGTTGGCTCAAAGACAGCTCCTCACTATGTTCTTCAAGGTCATTCCACTTTTTTACCTTACCCCACCTTATCACTTGCTGCCTTCTAACATATACTTTCCCTGCTCCTAAGCAGCTAGCTAGTACAGTATCTAGAATACTGGTGCTGGACGCAGGAAAACCCGAGTTCAAATCTCATCTAGGGTTCTTATTAGTTGTATGATCCTGGGCAAGGGATTTGACTTGCACTTTTCTCATCTGTTTCAGTTCAGTTTCCTTATTCTCATTAAAAACGATTTATTTAATATTCATTTAGATTGTTGTTGTTCTGTCATTTCAGTCAGGCCTGACTTTCCCTGACTCTTTGGGAATGTTCTTGGCAGGGATATTGCCAATTCCATCTCCAGATCATTTTTACAGATGAAGAAAGAGAAGCAAGCAGGGTTAAGTGACTTAACCAAGGTCATACAACTAGAAAGTATCTGAGACAGAATTTGAAGTCATGAAGTTGATCCTGATTCAAATTCTATGCATTGTATTCTATCCACTGCACTGGTGGCTGCTCCCTTTTATTTTTATTTATTTGTTTGCTCATTCATTCATTCACTCCTTCATTCATTCATTCATTTGTTTTTCTATACAAGGTAACAAATGCTGTGTACATGATTCTCATAAGGAATGAAATAACCCTTGTAGGGTTATTGCAAGAATAAGATGAAAGTTCCATAAATGCTGTTATTTTTGTTATTATAATATTATTATTTATCCAAATGCCCAAGAAGATGGCGGTGAGAGTTCTGGACTTAAAATATGGTTTCAAATTCTGCCTCAGACATTGACAAACTCTGTGACCTTGGGCAGGTCACTTAACCTTGAAAGGTCTCAGTTTCCTCATCTGTATTGTCCTCAATCTGGAAATTTCATTTCAAATATAAATCTATTATTCCAGGATCACTCATATACATCGTGCTTGTTTCTTACCACAGAGATAGTTATGTTGTGAACTGGATAGACTTGCACTCAGAAGATCTGAGTTTTAATCCAGTCTCAGGCACTAACCAACAGTGTGATCCTGGGCAAATCATTTAATCACTTTCTGCCTCCATTTCCTTTACTGTTAAGTGGGGGTACTAAGAGCACCTTCCTTCCAGAGTCATTATGTAAATAAATGATATAATATTTGTAAAAAAAAAACACGCAATGTCTAGCACATAGTAGACATTTAATAAATGCTTATTTCCTTCCTTCCTACTTTTGAGTGGAATACATTCCCATTTTGTCTCTCTATATCTCACAGATTCTTCATGGTGTATTTCAAGTCCCAACAAAGTTCTTTCTTCCTTTTCCTGATATTTGTTAAATGACTGCATCATAAAATGTGAAGTTTGGGTGAGAACCAAAGTCTATATCCTCATCAGTGTAAGAAATTCCATTTTCCAATGAAGAGGAATAGACCACTGTCTTGCAAAATAATGAGGGAAGGAAATGAACTTCCCAGGGTCACAAAACTACCATAGGTCATATCTTCCTGCTCAAAATAGTTTTCTCCAACTACTCTTTTCCCTTTTATAACAAAGATAAATAAAACCCTTGAAGGGCTTTCTGCATAGTAAAAGAAGACTAAAACATGCATGTCCACAAATACTATGCAAATCACAACAGAAGTGTTGTGAGAGGGTGGCTAGGTGGTGCAGTGGATAAAGCACCAGCCCTGGAGTCAGGAGGACCTGAGTTCAAATCTGACCTCAGACACTTAATAATTATCTAGCTGTGTGGCCTTGGGCAAGTCACTTAACCCCATTGCCTAGCAAAAGACTAAAGAAAAAAGTCTTGTGAGATTAAATGAAGAGGAAAGTCCTTTTAGCTGAGAGGATCCAGGAAGGTTTTTAGGGAAGATGCAGCATGGGGGCAAGTGTGTGAAAAATAGACTATACATCAATGAGTAGAAGCCTTATCTGACTATTCTGATCCACAGTAATCTATTAACTTTCTTACAAACCACATACCAGAGAAACAATTATGGATTAGTGAAAAGAACGCTGAACCAGGAGTCTGGGAAATATCAGTCCATAGTATTATCGATTTGAAGCTGGAAGGGACCTAGTGATCATCAAGATCAACCAACCTTCTCATTTTACAGATGAGGAAACTGAGACAACAAGAAGTTAAGTGAATTGCCCAAGAGCAATTCAAAAAGTCAGGTAGAATTGAAACCCAGGTCTTTCCTAACTCCATGTCCTGTGACCAATCTGCTACATCACCTCATTTTGTATATAAGTCACAAAAGCTTGGGTGCAAAACTTAATTTTTCTAGCCTCCTCTGTAAAATGAGGAGGCTGGACTTATTGGCTTCTAAGAGTCTTTCTAAACCCTAGAATCCATCTCATCCATGCTATAGTTGTATATCATATTCAGTCTTTTTTTGTTTGTCTCTGTTTTGATCTCCTTAAGGAGACTAGAATCTCCTTGAAGGCAGGGTCCTGGCCATTTGTTTCTTCCATCCTTCTATTCCTAACCCCAGTTCAATGCTCTAATAGGTTCTTAAAACATACCTCTTGAACTGAATTAAGGATCAAAACAACAATAATGAGCAAATCTTCAAAAATTCAATAACCAAATGTATGAGATGTCATCCCCCCTCTTAATGTTAGATCACCGATTGGCAACCCTATCTGAAAAGCAAGGGAGAAACAGATGGTATCCTGCTTTATGAAATATTTTCCTCCTTCCCAAGAAACAGGAGACACCTTATTAACTAGGACATTTTCTTTCATTCTATGACAGTTTAGTTCAATGGTCCAGGCTCTTGGCAGTGGCTGATTCTGATATGGGTTGCATCTTTCAGCATGTGATTGACAGGTCCATTCCCTATGGAAGAAGAGGTTTGGCTCATAGAGTGCGAAATTAGACCCATCAGTTCAGTCACCACTTAAGCAATGTGGTTCCAATGTGGGAAAGCTAACAATAAAAGAATTCCCATAGAGTCTATTAAAGGAAGCAAAAAGAGAAGAACAAGATGCCAGCAAGGGGGTGGTGAGGGAGCAAGAATTTGGATGGAACCGCAGGAAGGTTCTGCCTAGTATTTTCCCAACAATGAGCCAAGGACATACTGCACCATAAAATGTGTAACCTCTAGGTACTTGAACCCATGGCCTACTAGAACTGGTAGAAACCTTAGCAATCATCCAGGACAATGCCTTCATTTTGTAGCTATTCATGTATGATCCCCAAGTCCTAGAGTCATATTCATGGTCACAAAATGACCTACCAGGGTCTTAAGTTAATAAATGGCAAAAAAAAAAAAAGATTTGAAGTCAAGTCTCTTGACTATGAATCCAATTTCTCTTTCTACTATATCAACATTAACCTGCTCCCGGGACTCAAGTTGATTCTTAATTATGGACATAGGAGGAAATATTAAAAACCAGTTTTCAAAAAAACTTTTAACTTTAATTTGCATGATTAACATTTTTCCCCCCATCACTTTCTTAAATCTAGAGAATCAACAAAATAAGTCAAGGACTGATGGGGGGCATTTGCAAATTTCTAGGGCATATATATATATGTATATATATATATATATATATATATATATATATATATATATGTATATATATATATATATGTTCACAATGAAGATTTAACTATAAGCTCTGATAAGGCAGTACAAGTTAGTTACAGTATAGCCCTGGGCCCTTGCCCATAAGTAGACTAGGCATAGAATATCTCTATAACCATCTTGTCTCAATAAGAGTCTTGAAAGGCCCCTCCTACTCACAATAAATTTTCTCTAATATTCTATTATAAATTCTCCAATTCCCTCACTGCTCCTGCCTTTGAAACATACATTATAAAAATGCAGATGTTCTCTGGGACACAGTCAATTAGGATTTTATTAAGCTTTCACTATGTTTGACACTATTCCAAGCATGGGGGATAGAAAGGGAAACTTATTGAACCATCACTGACCCTTATTATCATAATTCCAAATGATTCAGCAAATTAGTCCCTGTCACTAGAGAAGGCCATAAGGTTTGGGGACAAATATGATTCCCAACTTACATGACTCAATCAATAGACCACTAGGCCTACACTCTGAAAGACCTAAGTTCAAATCTGGCCTTAGACCCTTTCTAGCTGTGTGATCTTGGGCAAGGCATTTAAACACTCCCTGACTCAGTTTCTTTAACTATAAAATCAGGATCATATAGCACCTTTCTCACTGTGTTGTTGTGATGATCAAAGTACATAATAATTGTAAAGTATTAGCCTGAGAAGAGATGGTAATTAGTAAATTCTTATTCCCTCTTTCTCCAAACCTTTCTCTTGCAACTTCCTACCTCAAGCCGGCATGTATTGGAAATCTAAAATTCATCCCTCCTGTATAATCATGATTTTCTACCTACTTCTTCTGCCTTTCCTTTTCTGGGATTTTTTCCTCATTTCCTCTTTTTTCCTAAATGGGGGCATTTTCCAGAAACCAGCCGTTATCTATATCTTTTCCCCAGGGGAGACTTGCCCCCGCCCAGCTCATCCTCAGATGAACTGAGCCAAGTTTCTGAACTCATAGTAGCTGTTTGTCTCGGCTAACATCTGAAATTCATCTCTTCAGAGCAACCTATGGACCATCTGGCATACCACTTGCTCAGTACAGTGACTAGAAAGTCCTTCTGTAATAAGAGCAAGTTGAAAGGTATATTGGCAGGTTTAGGAGAACATACTTACCTAAAAGGACTGTCTAAGGGGAAAAGAAAAAAAACCAGCCAGGAAAATCCACTGTTGCAAACCAATATATGACTTAAGGTTAGAAATTTCTTGATATTCTCTTACGTCTATGGATCCTATGCCCCCAAAATCTATTTCAGGGGGGGCCTACTTCAAAAATCCTATAGCAAAGATGTGAAATTTGAGGGAATAGAGTCCCTTATTCACTAAATCCTGTGAATGAATTTAAACAAAAACAAAATCTAAGTAAAAAGATTAGTCAAGACCCTCCTCCTTCCAGGCCCACAAACCTGCATTTGCTAATTGTATCTTCTTATAATAAACACACAGATCTTTGTGATACATTCTCTCTATTGGTGTTCCAACAAAACTAACCCCTACCACAAATCTGGCTCCTACCAGTTAGTGATGGCTTGTCCAAAACCCTTGAGAAGGTCCTAGAAGCTAAATTTTGGAAGTTGGTTTTGAACACAAAGCTTCACCCATTCAGAAACAATAGATTTAATCTGTTAATCATCATTTAATTTAATAATTTAATTTAATCATCTATTAAACCTACTGTAATCCAGGATGCTAAGTACTGGGGATTACAAAAAGAGACAAAAAGTCATCTCCATCCTATCTTTTGAATTATTTTCTTTCAATGGCATTTTAAGGATAAGGATAGAGAAAGAAAAAAGATACTCAAGGGGGCTAAATTCAAGAGCAAAAGTTTCTTCTTGCTGTAAACAAAGTCAAGATAAAGATCTGACTTTAAGAGCTAACTCTCCCTCCTTTAAAGCTTCCATCTTGATGCTCTGGCACTGCTGTCTATGGTGCATCATTTTTCTGCTTCCTCTTCTTCTTAGGAAATAAGAATAGAAACTCCAAGAACAAGAGAACTTCTGGCCAGAGACATATTCCTTTGGGAATATGATTTTTGAGGTAGATAAATATTTCTCTCTTATTTAAAGTACAGAGAACCAAGACATGTCACAGCCAGAAGAAGTCCTAGAATGCATCTAAATCCAACCCTTACATTTTTAAGGGGGAACCACTGAGGCTCAAACAACTAATCAATCATTAATAAACATTTATTAAGTGCTTACTGTTTGTCAGCTCTAGAGAAGAAGTGATTTGTCCAAGGTCACACAGATGGTGAGTAGTCAAGCCAGAGCTTGGAATCCAGATCTATGGATAATCTTCTGGCCTTTTGTCCTTGACTGTCAGAATCAGAGAGAAGGCCAATGTTTTTTCTTTTTCCAACTAAGAACATCCAGCCCAGGGATGAGTAAGCAGGCACTAAGGTTCTTTTTTAACTTCCTAAAGATATAACAACTTGGATGCTTTAAGTGCCAATCAAACCATTCCTTTATAGTCTCACTTCCTATCCTGGCCACTGGCAAAGTGGCATTATTATCCTGTGAGTCATCCTGCTAATAAAGAAATCTAATTTGAAGATAACCCCTTCTTCCCTTGCCTACACGACTTCATTTCCCCCATCCTTCTGCTTCTTGCAACATTCCCTGGTGCCAATGAATGAAATAATACAGAAGCTAGTGAGTAAGGTAAAGAGAAATGAAGAGGGGGCCAAAGGATGAGAATGAGCTTAGAGAAGGCCAAAGCTGGAGCTAGATGGGAGAAATCATGGAATGGGAAAGCAGGGTCCTACCCCAGCTAGTGGGCCACCTTAAGTAAGTCATGCCTCTTCTTAGGGTATCATTTTCCTTAGCTATAAAAAAGGAAGCAGTTGGATGAGACCATTTCCAGAGTTCAACATCTCTGTGTGATCTTGGATGAATCACTTTCCCCTTACTGAGTCTTAGTTTCCTTCAATAAAATGGGGGGATTTGGACTAAGTGATTTCAGCTCTAATTTTTTTAAATTTTATTTATTTAAAGTAATGAGATTAAGTGACTTGCCCAAGGTCACCCAGCTAGATAATTATTATGTGTCTGAGGTCAGATATGAACTCAGGTCTTCCTGACTCCAGGGCTGGTGCTTTATCCACTGCACCACCTAGCTGCCCACTTCAGCTCTAATTTTCAATGGACAGTGTGCTAAGGTTCCTTCTACCCATGGTACTTTATGAATCCAAGCCTTTATTCATGGTAGAGAAGGAGAGTATCCATTGGGTTCATTCTAACACTCTTCTGAACTATGCCAGTCTCCTCCAAAATAATGAAAGTTGTGTCATAAAACACTTGAGCAAATAGACCACCATGAATATAATTGTAAATGATGCATCTACATCTGTTGCTAAGGATAAAAATAAGATAATAGTAATCATAGTCATTATTATCTTTGTTCACAGTTATATAATATTAAATATGTGCTAGTTACTCTGCTAAGTTCTTTACAAATATTATCTCATTTGATCCTTCCCTGGAGGGAGGTGTTATTACTATTTCCTTCGCATATATACATACATATATATATATATATATATATATATATATATATATATGGAAACTGAGACAGATCAAAGTTAGATGACTTGCCCTAGGAAATACCACTAGTGTCTGAAGCAAGATGGAGAATTAAAATTCTATGAAGACCTTGAGAAAATCTTCCATATTAGGTCACTTTTTACCTTTTTACTTGATGATTTCAATATAAAAGTGAGTGGAAAGGAAAGATAATGCCAGGACTGGAGTCAGAAAGACCTGAGTTCAAATCTGACCTCAGATACTTGTTAACTATGTGACCCTAGACAAGTCACTACATGTCTGCCTGCCTCAGTTTCCTCATCTGTAAAATGGAAATAATAATAGCACTCACCTCCCAGGGTTATTGTGAAATTCAAAGACAATAATTATAAAGGTTTGCCTGGAACAGAGTAAGTGCTATGTGAATATTAACTATTTATATAACAAAAATGATTTTAACATATAGGAAATGATTATTAACTTGGAACCATAAGTCATTTCAGAATCAGTTAACTATATGAGGATTAACAAATTAGAAGAAGGTTAAAGTCAACCTGAAATTAAATGAAAGAGTAAAGGACACTAGAGCAAGGTAAAGATACTGCCTCTATTTCCATTTCATAAAGAAATTTAAACAATGCAAAAGAGTTGACAAAGCAAGGAAGCAAAAAGAACCCAGATATCACCTCAGTCAGAAAGCATTTGATCTCCTGGTAAAACTTTGGGATATACAACATCCTTTGAAAGACAGATGAAAGATGGCAAATATTATTTCCTCACAGAACAGTGAAAGTCAACTGAGATCAGTATGAACCTGAACAGAGCTTGGTGTGAGACCCAGCTTTCTCAGGTCATCATTTGTAGAGGAAACCTGATAGAAGATCATAAATTGATGTGAAATGGGATGGATCTGCCAATGGTTTTGTAGAAAAGTCATCAGCAATTATTAAGTACCTAATGTTGGGCACTGGGGTGATCTGCTCCAATTGACAACAATAGTGAAAATGGTGCATGTTGTGTTTGGGGGGGGGAAGGCAGCAGCAGTACTGAGAGAGAAAAAGAAGGTATCTGATAAGAGGGGGGAAAATCAGTAGAGATGAAGTCACAAGAGCTGAATTTGAATTCTAGCTGGCCTCTCAATTTCATTTAATCTCTTTGGATCCCCAGTTTTTCAAATTTAAAATATAGCAGGCTTGATCTCTAAGGTCTCACACGGTTCCAAATCCTTTGATGTTATGGGTTCAGAAGAATGGCTTGACCTGACCATATGGAAACCCTATTTGGCTTTGAGGAATGGATTTTAATGCAATTTCAGAGGGGAATATTCTAAGAAGAATAAAAAAGATCATAGGCAATATGGTTATGAAGAGAAAAGCTGAATGAGAAAATATCAGCAACCTTCCACCCATCTGCCTGCCTTCTTATATCTATAAAAATCTTTATTAGAATACACATTTTTAAGGTATGCTTAATGAAAACATGAGAAGGAAATGGGCAGTCTCTCCCAGACATTTTTTCTGAAGCAGACCACATGTTTTCAGTTATGCAATTGATAGCTGACATTTATATAGAAAATACTGTTGCTTACAAAATGCTTTACAGGCATCATCTCATTTCATCCTCATAGCAATCCCTGTGGGGAGGATGTTACAGTCTTTATCAGTCCCATTTTTCAGATGGGGTAAACTGAGTCTTAAAATGACTATGGGACTTATTGATGGTCACAGAACTAACAATCTACTTTGTGGATCATAACACCTTCAGTCCTACATCTAGCATGTGAAATCACCTCATAAAAGTTCTAGGTCAATCTCCTTAACAAAAATAAGAAATATTTTATCAATAACTTTTACCTTGATTGTTATCCACCTTTCCCAACTCCAAAGAAGAAAGACTACAGCAAAACTAATCAAAACACCCCAAATTTTTGATATTATATGCAGTATCCAAACTAATTATCCTCCACCTCTAAAAAGAACCAGAAGGAAGTGACTTATTACCTCTTCTTTGGATCCAAGCTTAGTCATGCTTGGGTGCATAGTATTTATTCAGTTTTTATTATTTGCCATTTTCTTCCATTTACATTGTTATAATCATTATGTATGTTGTTTTCCTAGTCCTATTTTTTATTTCTTACAGTCAAATGATGTTCCATTACATTCAAGTCCTTATAAAGCACTGGACCAAGTGGTAGAGATACAAAGAAAGTCAAAAAAAGCAGTGCCTGCCTTCAAGGAGTTCACAATCTAATGGGGGAGACAAACCATGGACAATGGTAAACAGGGGACAATTGGAAACAATCTCAAAAGAAAGGCACTCAGATTAAAGATGATGGAAATCTTCCTTTAGCTAAGACTGGGAAAGCTATGAGGTAGAGATGAGGAAGGTCAACATTCCAGGCATGGGGGAAGATGAAGAATGCTTTGCCCAAGAAAGTAAATATCCTAGGTAGGATTTGAACCCAAGGCTTCTGACTCCAGAACCAATGCATATTCTACCTTGCCTCTCCTGATATCAAGTCTAGTCTTCTTTCTTCTGAATTATACTGCCACTCAAATACCTGAAAATTGTAGATAATACAAAGTCCCACTAGAGCTATAGTTACTTAGAAAAGAAAGAATTGCTTAGCTTCAAAGATTCTCTTCTAATTGTATGTTTCCATGGAAGCTGTTGGAATTGTCTAAGATTCCTTTACAGAGGGAAAAAATCTTTGTTCAAGCATCATCCTTGGAGGGTCCAAAACAAGAAAGACATCAAATGGGGAGTGTTAGCCAGTGTTTTTGAAGATATCTTAAAACAAAATCCAAGTTGAAAAAAGATTCTCTGCTGGGGCTGAGTTTTCACAAAGGATGCCATTGTGTGGACCCTATCAACTTCTTCTCAAAGTGATTTAAGAATATTCAAATGGAATTGATTGATCTAGCCATCCAGACAGGAAAAACAAAATAGATTTTTAAAAATAGTATATACCTGTTGTTTCCACCTTACCATCACTCATTCTCTTCCCAACCCCTTAAAATCTGACTTCCAACATCATCTCTCTACTGTAACTCATCTCAAAGATCAAGAATGATTCCAAGGACCAAAGCCTGTGACTTTCTCAGATGGCATCCCTTGAGATCTTTCTGAAGCATTTGACACTGTTGATCACTCAAATCCCTGAATCATTTCCATTCCCTTGTGTGATTTTCCTGGTTCTCCCCTACCGAACAAAAGAGTCTATGTTCTTTATTATCTCATCATCTCAGACTGAGACCTAAATGCAGAACAACCCAAAGTTCTGATTCCCACCCATTGTCTCTTTTCTCGTCTGTTCTGTTCTGTTTTCTTAATAGATAGCCATAGCTCTTTGCTGTTATCCCTCCAAGATGGTGAAATCACGGGAAATTTCCTAGTAGAACTAAGGGTGGGATTTAGGCTTCAGTTGTTCAGTTGTTCTAAGAAAGTAGCAGGTCGCCAATTTAGACAAAAGGATGTCAATTTGACATAGTCCAATCTCTTGCAGGCAGATTTTTTTTCAAGCCCAAGGTTATGTGGTCAGCCTTGCCCTCCTATTTATTTTGAAGTCTCTTTCACTGGAGAGTTCCAAAAATTGCCACCATCCTCATCATTTCTCCATGGACACAACAGAGTTCAAGAAGCATCAGATGAGAAGAAAACCCTGCCCTCAGGGACCTTGTTCTCTCAAATAAGTCAAATCAATAACCTATGTATATTTGCACTTTAAATAACAGTTTCTTTTCTTCTTTATTTTATAAGGGAGAGACCCAGGGCTCAAGAAGTCAAAAAAGGACAAGCAGAAACTAGAGAATATAGAAAGAATACCCATAGATATCTGAAACTCTAGGGTATTTATTGGGTCTTTGCTTCATTTGATGCCCATTATTCCCTATAAAATTCATTTGTGTGAATCTATTTCATTTGAGAATTGATTTAAGAAAATGGAAATGTTTAGACTAGAAAAGAGAAGAATAGTGGGAACAGAATAGTTGGATTCAAATATGTAAAGGGTCATTGGACAGGAGATTAGACTTTCCTTCTTGACCCCAGAGGGAGGAGGACAGGTAAGTAGAACAGTGGCAAGAGTTCAGATCTAAAATCAGAAAGATCCGAATTCAAACCTGACCTCAGATACAAGCTGTGTTACCATGGACAAGTCACTTAACCCTGTTTCCCTCAGTTTCTTCATATGTAAAAAATGAGCTGGAGAAGGAAATGGTTAATCTCTCTAGTATCTTTGACAAAAAAAATTTCAAATGAGGTCAAAAAAGTGTCAGACTTGACTGAAGCAACTAAACAATAACAACCAGAGGAAAGAAGTAACAGCAAGGGATTCAGTAAAGGACAGTGTTGACTTTGGAGTCAGAGAAATTCGTCTCCAATCCTAACTGCTTCTTGCTATATGTTTGACCTTGGCACAGTTGAGTTTTCTTTCTAAGCTACAGTTTCCACATCTGTAAAGAGACGGTTGGATTAGATCATCATAAAGGTCCCTTCCTTCAATAAATCTATGATCCTACAAGAGAACTAAGTTTCTGTCTGATTTTTTAAAAAATCTCCTAAGAATTGCCATCATTCCAAAAGAGAATGGACAGTCCCAGGAAGTAGAAGACTTGAAGGACTTTAAGTAGAAACTAGGTATTGGAGATGTTATGGGGAAGAATTTTGTTCAACTAATGATGGCTATTATGCTATATGATTGCTACAATCCTCTGAGTATTTTCCCCTTATTAAATTATTAAATTTTATTTATCATTATTATTAAATTATGAAACCCATGAGAAAAAGGACAATATTTTATCTAAGTTTTTGTCTTCTTCCCTGCCCAGCACAATGATCTATATTAATAGCTTTATTAATAACTAGGTTTTTGATTGATTGAATTGATCTTATTCCTATAAATAGCCCACAGACTTCCTAAAAGCAAGGACCCTATTTCCACTCATTTCTCCCATATTTCTTAACAGTTTGGGGGGGGGTACAAAAATACTGGGCTTAGAGACAGAAGGTGGGTTTGAATTTAGACTCCATCATCTCTAGCCCTCAAACTCTGGATAATACCCTTCACTCCACTTGACTGATGAGTTGATTGATTGTTGTCATTCATAATCAAAAAAGACCAAGACATCAGGTGAATGATGATATGACATGCACATAATTTTTGATTAAAGTGAGGGGATGTTGTGCAAAGACAACCTTCTCACTGCTCCTTCCAGAACCTTCCTAACCCAAAGTGTAAGAAACAAGTCATCTCTCTTAAACCTCATTTTTCCTAATCTCTGAAATGGGATATTTGTTCGACTCACCAGATGGTCATGGAGAAAGTCCTTTGCCAACTGTGAAGGCTTAAATGAAGAATATAAGCTGTATGTGAGGGCAATTTGGGGGATATAGTCCTTGCTCTCAGAGAGTTTATAGTCAAAAGCAGAAGTTGTAGAGAACTCTAGACTTCAGAGAAGAATAACTGAGTTCAAATACTGCTTCAAACATTTATTGGCTTTTCAATCTTGGGCAAAACAAAATACTTTTACGCTGTTTCATCTATGTAAGATAAAAGAGTTGAACTAAAGACCTTCTTAGTTCTCTTTCAACTCTAAATCTGTGATACTATGAATTTCTAGGGTGAGAGAGCAGAGAATTTGAAAAGAATACTATTGGTTGGGAGAGTTGAAGGCTACACTGTCATGGACTCTGATGGGAAAAGCCTGGATGAGAAAAGTACAGGTTCTAGGGATATGAGATACATCAGTGGAGAAGGGATATGGAGACAAATACTTTGTTTCTCATTTACCTGCATTCTCAGATTTCTCTCCAGGGTCTGAGCTCAAAGTATACAAGATTAAGCAGGAAAGAAAAGCTATATATAAAGGCCACAGTTGGGAAAATCCTGAATCTTGTGACTTGAAATCACTAGGTGCCATTCAAAAAAAAATAAATATAGAAAGGGTAAACCAAATTCTCACTGGTTTTGGTGATACCCCAGTTTTGACTCTGTGGTATGACAAGAGAGCCATCTGTTTCTAGACTTCTGACCTGGGAGGGATCAATCCCAACCCCCACTCCTATCCTTTTGGTGATTCCAAAGAGTACATTCCCCAGTTCTGTGGCATGTGTGTGTCTGTGTTTGTGTCAGTATCTCTCTCTCTCTCTCTCTCTCTCTCTCTCTCTCTCTCTCTCTCTCTCTCTGTGTGTGTGTGTGTGTGTGTGTGTGTGTGTGTGTGTGTGTGTGTGTGTGGAGAGAGAGAGAGAGAGAGAGAGAGAGAGAGAGAGAGAGAGAGAGAGAGAGAGGTAGGAGAGTGGAGAGAAAAAAAGGAAGGATTCATTGTGAAAAGGGATGGAATATAATATTAGTGCCCCTCTGAGCAACCTTGTGTTCCTGAAGATGTCATGGAGGATCAGTAAACCCAAGAACTATAAATGCATTTGATCCTTTGGTCAAGTGTCAAAGTCTGATTTTTAATTAAAAAAAGAATTATTTGCAAAATTGGCTTCTGGCTCATCAATTTATACAAATTTATGGCTGGGATCTAGAGCAGGAGTCTTTCATCTGTTTTTTTATTCATTGTCTACCTTCCTTACCATCTTCCCCTTGGCAAGCTGATGAAATCTATCCATTCCTTTTAAGAATGTTTTCAAATTCATAAAATCAAGATTACAATGGAAATGAATTATAATGAAATCCAGTTATCCAAATGTTTTTTAGAAATAAGTTCATAGACTGTAAGTTAAGAGCTCCTCATTTAGAGCAAGGAAGGACCAAAGAGATCCCCTAGACCAGCCTTCTTATGTTCCAGAGGAGAAACTGAGGCTGGAGAAGCTAAGAGATGTATGGAAGGTCAGCTATCTAACATGTGGAAGATCTAGAATTGAACCCACGTCTCTCTATTTCAAGCTTGGCATTCTTTCCACTTTACTAGGATGCCACCCAGCTGCGCATAAGAAACCTCATCTCTAGGATGTGTTTGTTTTCTCGGTTGACATGGACATTTCTTGGGCCCTGGGAAATATGAAGAAGATGGAGATCACAGGCACAAGGGGGTTCTGCCCCAGGGCTTCCAGCTGGGGTTGGCACAGGACCTGATCTCTACCTCAACATCTACTCATCTACTAGCTTTGTTGGTGGCTTAAGAGTAAGTAGAGCTGAACCCAGAGAAGAAAGGGACTGGGAAACTCTCCCTCAGCCTGGTCCTCAGTTCCAGAACCTCTGATTGAAAAGGCGTGTCAGAGTTTTTCCAGCCCCATATTGGCTCCACTTCAGAAGTAAAAGAGGGCTCCAACTTGGAGGGTAAAGTCGGTCTGACTCAAGTGGCTGAGGGGCATTTCCCCCAAAGCAGACAAAGGCAATTAATTACTAACATATGTGCACCAAGCCAGACCTCATTTAGACCAAAAACTCGCTTTGACGTCTATTGTTGAATTTTCTAATTTTCTTCTCCAATTTTTTAGAAAGAAACTAATCAATGTGTTTGCTGTAAGTTTCAGGCAAACCAATCAATCTGCTTTTACCTAAATTTCTCATCTCATCTCCTTCCTCTTCAGCTTTGCCTAGTAGGACCCCTAGAAATCTGGAATATACTCCTATTTCCACTTCTGCCTCTTAGAACCCCACACATAATTCAAGATTCAGTCTCTGGCTTGCTTGGTATGGGAAGCTTTTTCTAACTCTTTCCTGCCATCTTCAAATTATCACATGTATAATAATTTATATAAGTAGGGATAGAGCACTGACAGAAGGAGAGAAAGATGGAGAGGAGAGGGGTGAGAAAGGAGAGAGAAGGAAGAAAAGGAGAGAGAAAGGGAAAGGGAAGTGGGAGGAAGAAAACTGGAGAGGAGACAGACAGACAGAGAGACAGAGAGAGAGAAAAGAGAAGGAAAGAGAGAAAGATGAAGAGGGAGGGTGAGGAAAGAAGGGAAAGGAAATAGGGAGGGAGGAGGAAGGGGAAGAGAGGGGAGAGAGATGGATGAGAGGAATAAGAAAGACTGAGCTCAAGGGCAATATTTGATATATATATTATATATAAAACAGTTGTGTGACTCTAGGCAAGTCATTCAACTTCTCAATGATTCAGACTTTTAGCAAGAGTAAATATGAATAAGTAGAAGGTCTTTTCTCATAGGAATGCCCTACACAATTTAAATTACAGTTTCAGATACCCCCCAAGTAATTTATTTTGCTGACATGTTGTGTCTACATAGGAGATTTGAAGTTAGCCATTTTTTTTTAGCGTTTTTGTTTCCCTAACACTTGGTTTATATACATAGGCAGCCGGGGGGTAACAGTGCAAGAGCTTTGGATCTAGAGTCAGGAAAATCTGAGTTCAAATCCAGTCTCACATTTCCTAAATGTGTGATTCTGGGTAAGTCACTTAACCTCTGTCTGTCTCAGGTTCCTCAACTGTAAAATCATAATAATAATAGTACTTACTTCCAAAGACAGCTAAAATGAGATAATATTTATAAAAACTCAGTCCATTTAGATGTCTAGAAAATGTTTATTCCCTTCACTCCAGCCCCTAACTTTATCCCGATATGATAAGAAAATTGGGGGCAGGGATTGTCTTTTTAAATTTGTATCCTCGGTGTTTAGTAGACATTTAACAAATATCTATTCATTCACTATGTTTTATACATAATAAAATCGCAAAAATCATAGGAGTAGAAGTCATCTTAATATATATCACATCATTGTATGTAATAAAGCTGGAGTAGCCTCGAAGAACTTCTCAGATGGAAAACCTGTCTAGTGGTTAAGTGACCTTCCAAAGGTTATCCAGGTAAATTTGTGGCAAAGCCAGGATTCAATATCAGATCCTTTGACCCAAACCCAGAGCTCTTTCCATGGGAAGGGGCCGACATTGTGTTTAGTTTCTTGGATTGGCTTGGATGCACTGATTATATTTGCCCATGTCTAGGCAATATGCATTAACTAGCACATTCCAGACAGATATATGCATATATACCTCTATACAATTATACATAGATACAGTTTGCTGGGGTTGCCTTGTGGACACCTTCTTTGTGACCACTTCCCAGTAGTTATCAGATAGTGGTGATCATTTCAAGCCCAGTCTGCTGATACATATGCTACTTTTCTAAGAACAAAGAGGGTGCTGCCCCAGGAGGCCCACCAGGGATGGATCAGAGGCCCACATGGGAAGTATCTGTCCCAAGTGAGAGATCCCCTCGAGCCTCTAAAATGGTCATCTGGGAAATGTCCAGTCAGCCACTTGCCCTTTTGTGTTTATATCAAGACATGATTAACATGCAAAAATGTTTAGGTAAATTAGTGGTCAGAGTTGGTTCCACATAGATGGGGGGAGTGGGAGGGGGAGGAAAGAGGGAGAGGGAAAGAATAGAAAGAGATAGGAGAGACAAGGACAGAGAAAGAAAGAAAGAAAGAAAGAAAGAAAGAAAGAAAGAAAGAAAGAAAGAAAGGGAGGGAGGGAGGGAGGGAGGGAGGGAGGGAGGGAGGAAGGAAGGAAGGAAGGAAGGAAGGAAGGAAGGAAGGAAGGAAGGAAGGAAGGAAGGAAAGAAAGAGAAAGAAAGAAAGAGAGAGAGAAAGAAAGAGAGAAAGAGAGGAAGGGAGGAAGGAAGAAAGGAAAGAAAGAAGGGAGGAAGGGAGGAAGGGAGAAGGGAGGGAGAGAGAAGGAGGAACAAAACAGGTTTTAGATAGTCAAAAGGAGGAGAGAGAGGAAAGAGAGACAGAAACAGAAAAAGAGAGAACTTTCTCCCAGCCCCAGCCCTCTCTGTCAGTATTATCAAGTGAAAGACCCTCAGGCCCAGTAGCCTAGAGCCACCCAGAAGGGCCCAGACTGACAGATGAGCTCATTATCTCTTCTAAGTCTCCATCAAATCCTAAGCCCTATTCTTTATATGCTCCTTTTTTTTCTCTTTTTTATTTGGAAGTATTTGAATTAAGGGACACACAGAGGAGGCAACAGAAGGGTTTAGACATTTCCCCTCCTAGTAATGGTCTTCTCTGTGACTAGCTAATTTGATCTTCAAGAAACAGGGATATTCTCAACTAGACCTAACCAAAGCTAAGTGCCATGAGAAAAAAAATATAATCAGTAGATTTGGTTGAGAGTTCAAGTCAGCCAGGTCAGCTGTTTAGTCCTGTTTCCTCCTCTGTAAAATGAGGTTATTGCACTAGATGGGCCTCTGATGTTTCTTCCAGTTAATGGTTTTATAATTCTCTTTTTCTTTTGTGAAATAGAGACAAGCCCTAAGGAGCTATCTGTGACTCAGTCAGTGCTAGAGATGGGATCTGAAATCAGGTTCTCCTAACTATAAGCTCAGGACTCTATCACTATGCCACACAGCCCAAGGTATTAGGTTTTTATTTTATTTGTTAAATAAAAGAGAGAGAGAGAGAGAGAGAGAGAGAGAGAGAGAGAGAGAGAGAGAGAGAGAGAGAGAAAGGAAATGGAAACAATTAGCTTCAGAGTCAGAAGTCCAGGACAGAATTCATTTTCCAGTTCCAATACTGGTTGTGTGATCCTGGTCAAATCTTTTAACCTCTTAGTGATCCAGGCAACTTCCTAATACAAAAAGTTGCCTAATGGATGCTAATCTGTAATGGTAAATAGTTTCCTCATTAGGAATTCCCTACAGCAATTACACCACAGCTTAGGAAAGGAGAGAAGGATGGCAATTTTGGGGGTGGAGGTGGGGGAGAAGGAGCTGAAGAAGAGAGAAATAGGCACAGGAGAGACAAAAAGAGACAGAGAGAGAAATGGCCAGAAAAGCAGTGAAAGAATAATGCTACTTTCACTCCAACACTGATACCCTAAGACAGAAGAAATCCTCAGGAAAGCCCTGACCCCATCCATAGTAAAACTCCTATAAATAGGTATTCTTGAGACTTTATAAAAACCATTCACCCAAAAAGTCAGGGCCATGTGTTCTGAGGATCTCTGGCTTTATTCTCAGCATGTTTTCTCCTCTGATGAAGTTCAATAAAAGAATGTGCTTCCACATCACACAAGGTAACAGGCAACAAATAAGATTATCATGCTGATCCCTCAGGGATTCCCCAGATATAAAGGTCTAGGAGAGATAACATCTGTACTCAGTCTCATAAAGATTTGAGTAATCCCAACCAAATAAAATGAGAAAAATCATTTTTACTTCTCCAGGATGGAATGAGTAAATAAAGAGTGCTTTGGGGAAAAAAAGACTAATCTTTCTAATAATAATAATAATAATTGACATTTAATAGTACTTTGAAGTTTGCAAAACTCCTGTGAAACTTACAACAACATGACTAAAGTAAATTTTTATCCCAACAACTATTGTACAGATGAGGAAACTGAGTCTCAGAGAAGTTAATGACTTGCCCATTGTCACACTGTTCATAGTTATCTGAGGTTAGATTTAAATTCCTAACTTTCTAATTCTAGAGCTAAAATCAAGAAGTTATATGAATTAAAAACATAAGTTAAAAATAACTAATAAAATACTTTTATTTTTCTAAAGGCATAAATCAATCTGTCAAATATTTTTATGAGATAATTATAGCCATTTTTAAACAATTGTAATCCCAATACTCAAACCAGGAAGAGACAAATTAGAGAAAGTCAATTGTTCAATAACTTCACTATTGATTGTTGATGTAAAAATATTTTACATAAAATTCCTCTAAGGAGACTATAATCAATAGTCAATAAACAATTAAATGCCAGCTATGTACCTGTCACTGTGATGTATTCAGAAAATAATTCACTGTGACCAAGTTGGATTCATCCTAGAATGCAAGATTAATCAACATTAGAGAAACAATTAAAATAATAAATTAATCAAGAAAGATTCAAATGCACTTATTTTAGCAAGTAAAAAAGTCTTTAGCAAAATACAATAGTCATTTCTTCTAAAAACCATAAGAAGTACAGGTATGAAAGGGTCCTTTTAAAATAAAATGAATAGAGGCAGAGAGGTGATGCAGTGGTTAGCTCACTGGCTCTGAAGTCAGGAGGATCTGAGTTCAAATCCAGCCTCAGATACTTGATAACTATTAGCTGTGTAACTCTGGGCAAGTCACTTAACTCCATTGCCATATACACACACACAAAAAAGTAAGTAAATGAATAGCACATATTTAAAATGGATTAGATTTGAAGGACAAGGAGAAGTTCCCCCCCCCAAATAGAGAGTTACAACAAAGATTCCTACTCTCCTCACTATTATTTGATATTGCTCTAAAAATGCAAACCATAGTAATAAGAAAAGAGAATATTAAAGTTGTAAATACTGTCAATGAGTCAAAATTATTCCTCCTCTATACAGATGGCAATTCAAAAAAGTGATTAATAACTATGTAAAAATTACAAGATTCTTGCAATAAATTCACAAAATATTAGCATTTATGTAAAATGCCAATAAAAAATGTGTAAAGAAAGATAATAGAGAAATCCCATTCAAAATTAACCACAAAATGCATTGTTTGGAAGTCATCCTGCCAAGACATGTATAAGACATAGAATTACTCTTCATAAAACCATCTATAAGGAAGTAAAAGGAGACATATATTTATTGTTCATGGTTAGACCTTAAATATGTAATAAAAATGATAATATGTAAATAAATTTCCATATTTGATACTATAAGAATAAAATTACTGAAATTAAATTTCATTAACTAGACAAAATAATAACAAGGTTCCTTTCTAGGAACAAAAGATGTAGAATGTTAAAGGAAATGTTGAAGTCAAAGAGAAGTATGAATGAGGAGTGGCTAGGTGGTGCAGAGCACTGGTCCTGGAGTCAGGAGGACCTGAGTTCAAATCCAACCCCAGACACTTAATAATTCCCTAGCTGTGTGGCCTTGGGCAAGCCACTTAACCCCATTGTCTTGCCACAAAAAAAAAAAGAGAGAGAAGTATGAATGAAAGGTTCATAACATTACCAGATCTCAAACTGATTATAAAACAACAGTCATCAAAACTATTTGGTACTAGTTGAAAACAAACACAAGCACATACACACAGATGAATAGAACTGACTAGAAAAACAGGAATGAGAAACATTCTGCATCAGTCGTCTAGTGTTTAACAAGCCCAAGAATATGTTAATGGGGAAGAAATCCTTCTCTGACACCTGAAAGAAAAATTAAAATAAAGTTTATAAGAAGTAGGTTTAGACAAACATCACACCATAAATCACAACATGTTCAAAATAAATATAAACCTGAATAAAAAAGCTGCCACTATTAAAGGAATTAGAAAAATAATAAAATCAAAATCTTTTCATAACAATGGCTGGGGAAAACATTTGACTAAGTAAGATAAAGAGGAGATCATAAAAGAAAATAAACAATTCTGACTACATCAAATTTGAAAGTTTTTGCAAGAATAAAATCAATGAAAATAGAATTAGAAGAGAAATGAAAAATAGTAAAAAAATACTGCCTCTAAATCATACCAGTAAAAGTTTGAAATCCAAATTATGTAGGATATTTATGTAAATATAAAGCTTCAGTTGCTTTATTTATCCCCAGTTGAAGAGTGGTCAAAAGGAGATAAACAGTTTTTATGAGAAATTGCAAATTATATATGACCACATGAAAATGTCAGCTAGACAAGAATATTTATTAACCTCTTATGATGCAACAAGCACCAGGTAGACAAAGAAACAGAAAAGCGTGGCTCACAATAGAATGAAGGAGACTACTTGTAACCACCATATGCAACAAAGGTATAGACCACATAAGTAAGAAGTTATCTCAGAACCACCAAAGATGAGAATGGGAATCTGGAGAAACCACTTTCAAGAGATTTTTGAAGGAAATCGGGGAAGTCGGGAGATAGTGACTGTACAAACGAATTCCAGCCATAATTCCAGTCACAGGGATAACCAGTGAAAATATCTAATCAGAAGATGGAATCTTGTATAATGGAACAGCATAATATGGAAGATAATGTCACTGGGTAATAGAGTATGAAGGTAGAAAGGTAAGACCAGGTTGTAAGGTGCTTTAAAAGCTAAAAAGGATTGTATATCTGATAGGAAGCCACTGGAGTTTATACAGTGGTTGGAGTAGAAAAGGGTGACAGGTCAGAGTTGACATCAATTTGTCAGCTAAGTGGAGGATGGATTGGAGTGGGTAGGAGACTTGAGTCATCAAGATCAACCAGCAGTCTATCACCAAATGAAATAGTATAAAGGTAACATGAGAAAAAGGCCTAGGACAGAGCATCGGGGGACACCCATGGCTAAAGAGGGTGACTTGGATAAAGATCCAATGAAGGAGACTGGGGAAATTAAGTAGATAGAGAACCAAGAGAGAGTTACACCATGAAAACTTTGATAGAAGAGAGAGAATGCTGAAGAAGGTGATCAACTATATCAAAGTCAAGAAAGATGAGGAAGGAGAGAATGTGCTGCAAACTCTAATAGTGAGAAAAAAATGTAAATTCAAAGAATTTTGAGGATTCATCTTTCACCACTCAAACGATCAAAGATGACAAAAAAGTGGGAATTTCAGTTGGAGCCAGAGTCATCCTTAGTGTGTGTGTGTGTGTGTGTGTGTGTGTGTGTGTGTGTGTGTGTATGGGCAACTGGGTCACACTGTGGATTAAATGAAGTCAAGAAAGATCTGAGTTCAAATATAGCATCAGACACTTACTAGATATGGGACCCTGAGCAAGTCACTTAACTTTATTTTCCTCAGTTTCCTCATCTGTTAAATCTGGAGAAGAAAATGGCAAACCTGTCCAGCATGTTTCCTCAAATGGGGTAATGAAGATTTGGACAAGACTGAAATAACTCAGCAACAACAGCATCAAAAGTCTGTGGAACCCTTCTAATAATATTATAATTTTAATTCAGAATTTTAAGTATTAGCTATGAGAATAAACTCCCAAATCTAAGATTATTAGAAAGAATTATATTAGGTATGGTTCTCTGTCCAGTCTCTACAAGGTTTATATTATCTAGAGTTTAGACAAGGACATTAAAACATGAAATCTAGCCACAGACCATTAGAACCCATAGTTAAGAACCTCTGACAGGTGTGTTCAACCTGCAATTCTCCAAGCTCAATCATATGGTCCACATCAGTGTAACCAGAAGATGAAGGAAGGGGTAAATACATACACAAACATTGGAATCACAGACCAGCTTAACTCTTAACTAACATGGCTGTTTATTTTGTTTTTGTTGGCCAATGAAGACCAGAAGAGCTAAAATGTTAGACACTCATGCAAGTCTAACATAAATAAATGTTTTCATTTTCTCTCTCTCTCCTAGGAAACTTTTCAATTAGAAATGAAAATGCAAGGCTCTGGGCCTTACATCTGGGAAGCTGTAAATAATACAATCTCTTCCTTCAAGGAACTTACATTCTTACAGGAGGGGATGGGAGACAGACTAGACACACAGAACATTGATATGGATATAAGGACACTCTAGGCAAAACTGAGACCCAGAGAAAGTATTGTCTGCAAAGCTCTCCTGAACTGAGTCTTCTAGAAAAAAAAAGGATTTTAAAAGATAGAATCCTAGCCTTCCCTGACATGCCCACTGAATCTTAATTTACCAGGACTAGAAATAGAAGACAGACATTCAAAACATAGGGAAGTATGGTCATTCAAGTGAAGTTGTATTGGAAAGGGAGAAGGGAGAAGACAAGGATCTATGGAGGAGATGAAGGCCACTTGGTATTAAACTGATATCCTTGGCCTTGCATGTCTTCTAGCCCTTAGAGCCAACCAAATGCAACTCAATGGGTGGCAGCTCAGTCCTCAGAAGACACATTCTGAGGGACACCACAGGGGGAAAAAAAACCTGGTATAGAACAAGGAGAAAAGAAAAGGGTTAGCATTTGGGCCTATAATTTAGTCCTGATTAAATGAGCAACTACTGAGAGGACAGGGAGATCAAATATGAATTCTTGACATGCTCATACTAATGAGACAGTCTATAGTGTAATTAACAGTAGGGGGAACAAACTCCTTTAAAATGTACAGCCTGTGGAAAGACGAGTGATTCACAACATGCCAGATATAAAACTGTTTGGAGGCTGAGTCATGTGGCACTCGGAGGATTATTGATTTTTGCCAGCGGCGGTGGTAGTCATGTTCAGAAAGTTTAAAATATTAACTATGATTTAATTCATTTAGGTCCTGGATCAGAAGCACTGAATGGAAGGAGAAAAGACTGCCTGTAGAGGAGAGCTACTCCAAGGGCAAGCCAGTTCACTGTTAAAAATGGCAACCTGGGTAGAGCTGGCTATCATCTCTCAGTGGTTTTGAAATTAGACCCATGAAAAACTACAAAACAGGCTACCTTCTAGAGTCAGAGGACCTAAGTTCAAATTTTCCCTCTAACATTATCTGATGAGAATCTTATAGCCTTCCTGAGAGAAGTCACTGTCAGTATTATCCTACAAACTGACCTGTTGGATCTTTCCCATATCCACCTACCTACGCACAGGCATGTACTCCTTCCCTTCCTATACAGTGGTATCCCTAACTTCCTTCGGGGTACAGGTTGTAGAGTCAGCTGATCTAAATTCAAAACCTACCTCTACCATTTACTAGCTTGGTGACCTTGGGTATATCATTTCATTTTCTGAGTCTGAATGCTTTCATCAATAAAATAAGGGGAAATGACTAGCTAATCTCTAACACCCTCTCCAAAATGATCTCTGATCCTAAAAATTCAAAGTCAGTTTCCACCTTAGGGGAAAATTTCCTAATGGTGAAAGAGTAGCATGGAAAGCTTTGGGAACTAGTCAGTCCCCCTCCCTAGATGCTTTCAGAGAGAAACTAAGATGATCATTTCTTATTTCAAGTAATTTTTAGTAGATTCTGTAGTGTTCTTTAAGTCAACTGCCATTTCATCTGTAAAAAGAAATAATTTTGTGTTCTATTAGCAAACCACTTCTAAGGGATATTGTAGCAAGTCTTATTACTCAAGTCCAGATTGGACCATATTCATAATTTTTAAAATGCGCTCTGTTCATGCCACAATACTATTCAAAATCCATACCATAAAAAAATCATGGTACCTCTGACCTCTACCATATTGGGAAGGGATATAAAACTGGTTCAAGAAATGTCATAGAGTAGAATGAATTCTCTCTTGGGAGCTAGGAGACATTGAGGTCCTGGATCAGAAGCACTGAATGGAAGGAGAAAAGACTGCTTGGAGAGGAGAGCTACTCAAAGGGCAAGGCAGTTCACTGTTATAAATGGCAACCTGGGTATAGCTGGCCATCATCCCTCAGTAGGACCCATGAAAAACTATAAAACCGACTACCCTCTAGAGTCAGAGGACCTAAGTCCAAATCTTCCCTCTAACATTATCTGATAAGAAAAGTCTTAGCTATTCCATCAACTGCCAATTTATAAAGTGGGCCATTGACTTCTCTATCTCTTGGCTTCAGTTTCTTTACCTATAAAATGAGTAGTTTCAATTAGACTTATCTCTATGTACCCTCTTGGGTGGGTTTCAGGAGAGGAGAGTGGCAATATGACTACAAGAAGAGGAGATTCAGGGATTCAGGAAAAGAACTCAAGATCATTTAACTCCCTTATTTTACAGCAAAAGTAATTGAAAATCAGAGAAATTAAGGAACTTATTTAAAGCCATAAAAATAGTAAATAGCAGAGCTAGTAGCTGACCCTAAGTCTTCAGTCTCCACATTTAGAGTTTTCAACTGGGCCATGCTGTCTTTCACTGCAAGACAAATACAGAATGAAAAGATTATTTCTGATGTACCTGCTATAAAATCATTGACCCCCAGAACAAGTGTTAAAGGGCAAATGAACAGCCAAGTGACCAGGGGAATCACAGGCCCTAAGTATTTATGGGGGGGAGGGGGGCAACAATGTTGAAGTCCTCCCAAAAATCTAAAGAAGAATGGAAAAGTCAAGATAGCAGGAATTGATAGGCCTATTAGGAGCAAATAAAATGAAATCTTGAAAATATGGAGGCAGAAAAGAAAAAAGAGTGGGGGAGGAGGGGAAGGGGGTATGGATAAAACATGAGATTGTTTGACTTATCCACATAAATTGGGTTCCAGCACAGTTAGGAGAATCAAGAGATCAGTAGTTTATACTGGATGTCTATGGCTCCTTAAATACCTCTGCCTCTGGGAACCTTTCTCTTCACTACCGGTTTCTCTTTTTTCCCCTAAGAATAATAGCATAATGGTGGTAATGATCTGTTGTTTGAAGTTCAAAAGAATTTCTCGGCAGATTCTGAAGAGACTTAAGGAGCAGGATAAGAATATGATGACTGGGCTTTGAATGACTGCATTAGTGGGAAATGACAGGGTGAACCAGGGCCTCCCAGAAATGAGAAGGTACATCCCACAATGGCCAGTTGGGTGATTATTCAATTAAGCTTCCTTCATGGCTCATGATAGCTTCAATGATCCGGTTCTAATCCATTTTGCCAAGCAATTCCCCCACAATTCATTCAAGAAGCCAAAATACCTGAGGAAGAGAAAAGGAAGAAGAAGGTTATTTTATTGCTGTTCAGTCATTTTCAATTGTGTCTAACTCTTAGCAATTTCATTTTGGTTGAGTTTTGTTTTAAGGTATTTTTGGAGGCCATGGGGTTAAAGTCACTTGCTCAGTGTCACAGTTAAAAAACTGTCTAAGGTCATATTTTAGCTCAGGTTCTCCTGACTCGAGGGTCAGTCACTGCAATACTTAGCTGCCCCTCATTTAGGGGTTGTCTTGGCAAGGAACTAAAATGGTTTGTAATTTCCTTCTTCAGTTCCCTTTATAGATGAGGAAAATGAGGCCAAAAGGATTAAGTGACTTGCTCGGGATTACATTTGAACTCTGGAGGACAAACCTGGAACTCTAACCACTCACCACGCAACTGATTTCAAAGAAAGGGAATAAACACTAAGTCTTACTACAGTCTGGAAACTTTACAATATTATCTTGTTTGATCCTCACAACTATTATGTAAAATAGGTTCTGTTATAATTTTCACATTACAATTTGAGGAAACTGAGGCAAGCACAAATTATATGACATGTCTAGATCACACAGCTACTAAGTGTCTGGTTGAATTTGAACTTGAATCTTCCTGATTCCAGATGAAAAGTTCTACCCACCATACTGAGAAACTCTCTATGAGAAGTTAGGTGACTCAGTCAAGATCACACAGCCAGGATGTGCCAGAAGTCAGGTGTTCCTAACTAGGCAGTCAATTCTCAATCCACCGAAGATAGTACAGGATTTGCTGTGGTACAAAACCAAAGGGCATCAAGAAAACTTCACAAAGGAATATAAACACACAAATTGAAGCATATGATTTTCCTTGCAAATTCTGACAAAGTTAAATCCATTGACAGAGTCTAATCACTTCCCTTCCTGATTCTCTTCTTCATGATCAGGATATTGGCAGCCTCCTCTCCTGGTTCCCATCCAAGAAAGAACACAGGGATAAATCTAACTGAAGCTCTTCCTTTTACATTTTGTAGGGAAAAGCCAACCATTCACACCTACAGTTGCTGTTGATAATCTAACTGGGACAAGAACCCAAATATTCTGGCTCCCCACATAGAACTTATTCCATTTCATGACCTTTCTTGAACTAGTTTTATATCCCATTCCAACAGGGTAAAGGAGAAGAGTGGAGTCACATTAGTTTAATCCTCATCATAGGTCATGGGTGCCATATTTTTTTTCATTTTCCAGTTTAAATTGTTGATTATAATAAAGTAGGTGACATGTCTCCAAGTTTCACCACTTCACCCTTTACTACATTTAATCTGCTGATCAAGAGATTATTTGATCTCTGGTGTTAGTGATAATATCAACTGACATAAATTTAAAGGAGAGAGACCTTAGAGAGCATCTCATCCAAGCTCTATCATTTGACAAGGAGTGAAAACTGAGTCTTCTGAAGGAAGAAACTGAAGTCAGGATTTGAATCCATGTTCTCTGATTCCAAAGTCAGTCTCTTTTGTATCCCACTGAATGTATCAATATTCAGATTCAAGATTTGAATTTCAATAGTGATTTTTGGCAACTTGATCCAAGGTGGTGAGTCATGGAGAATTGTCAGACAGTAAGAAGGCCAACAGGGAAGGTATGTCAAGGCAGAGAGGTTCCCTAACATCTCTGAAACCACATCACATAAATTCTCATTCCTCTGCCTTACATCAGACCTACCCTACTTTCCACAAATTAATAGCACTGACATGCCCTCAATGATTCATTTGTCCAAAGAACATTTATTGAATGCATACTTTGTTCAATCTACTATGTTAAATATTGGAGAAACAGAGTTTGATTTAATCCAAACCCTGGTCTCTTGAATTGATCATCTAAACATTGATAGCATAATATTGATTTAGACTTTCAAAGGTCTTCGTTACAATAATAATAGAATGCAATAGCTAGCATTCACATAGACTTTAAGATCTAACAAGATTTATCTCATTTGATTCTCAAAAGAGTTGTAGAAAGTAGGTGCTATCATTATCAATATTCTATAAATAAAGAAATTGAAGTAGACAGAGGTAGAGTGACTTGCCAGGGTCACATAGCTAGTAAGTATCGGAGGCTGGATTTGAACACAGGTCTAGTAGTCTATCATCAATGTCACCTAGTTCATCTACTTGAGGTAGAAATTTAGCACATACAAAGTAAATAAATGTAAAATATAGGATAGAGATCCATATATCCAACATCCTGGAGGGTTCAAACTTTTTCTCTTTTCAGATGAGGGAAATGAAGCCTAAGAAATCATTACCTATCAAGGATCACAGAGTCTGAGGCAGAATTCAAACTCTTGTTTCTGACTTTGTGTCCAGCACTTCATTATGCTATATTGCTTCTTATAGACAAACATAAATAATCATGTAAATAATTAATCAAAGTTTGTTGATTGATTGGATTATGTTATGATAGAGGAAAAAGAGGCAAGCAAAGGAGAGATCCTAACAAAGTATCCATTCTGTCATCATTCTAGGATCAGGATTTAACTTGCTGTTAGGTAAATTATCAATCATGTCCAACTGTTCAGGACCCCATTTGGGATTTTCTTAGCACAGATACTGGATTGGTTTGTTATTGTCTTCTCCAGTTCATTTTACAGATGAGGAAACTAAAGCAAACAGGATTAAATGACTTGTCCAGGGTCAGGCAGTAAGGGTCTAAGACCAGATTTAAGCTCAGGAAGATGAGTCCTCCTCACTGCAGACCCAGTCCTCTATCCATTGTGCCACCTAGCTGGCCCCAGCATTTAGCTAATGTGGTATAATAGGAGTAGAGATTGTTTCAATTCTTAACAGATATTTTTCCAGCACAACTTCATATTGTCCAATAGATTATTGGACAGGCATATACATGTGTATATACATATATATATATATTATATATATCATATTTCCTAACATATGCTCTTCAATCCAGTGACTCTGGAATCCTGAATGTTCCATAAAAAAGACACTCCATCTCTTGGCTCTGGCATTTTCTCTGGATGTCTCTCATGACAGAAATATTCTCCCTCCTCTGCTCCAATTACTGACTTCCCTAATTTCCTTTATGTCCCAATTAAGATTTCATCCATTAATGAAAGTTTTCTTGATTCTGGTACCTTCCCTCTATACCTACATATATATATATATATATATATATATATATATATATATATATATATATACACATATATATACACGTATGTACATATATGTATATATATACATATATATATATATATATATATATATATATATATATATATATATATATGTTTTCATGTTGTCTCCTCCACTGGATTGTAAGCTCCTTGAGGTCAAGGACAGTCTCCTTTTTTATATTCAGCCTTTAGCACAATATCTGACAAATAGTAATACTAAAAATGTTTACTAAGTGATTGATTAAAGTCCTGTTATCCTACTTCAGGAAATGCCTTTTGTCATCTGACAGTCTGTAATGAAAAGATGTATCACTGGGGGTTCAGAATTGCAAAATTAAATAGATAATTACATCAATAATAACATGAACTTGGGACTAATTGAGGAAGGGGACCAAGTAAAGGATACATCCAAATTAAAATTTGGGGGAAAATGTTCTGTGCCTTACTGTGTTTTGCACAAAGAGAGCACAACTAATAAGTGCCTAAGGCAAGATTTGAATTCAAGTCTTCCTGGTTCCAGGTCTGGTGCTTTCAACACAATTTACTGCTTAATGGGAATAAGCTTGCTCCTTCATTTCAGCGTTGTGGTGAAGGTCAAATGAAATAATCTATTTGAAGCCTTTTGCAAACTTTGAAGTTCTGTAGAAATATTAGCTATTATCATGGTGGTAGTTTGGAGGAGTGTTGTGGAATTGTCTGGTGTACTGTGCATTTGGCAGCCAGGTAACACCATGGTGGAAAGAAAGCCTGGTTTGGGCCCCAGAGTTGAGAAGACTTATCATCCTGAGTTCAAATCCATCCTCAAACACTTCTTAGTTGTGTAGCCCTGAGCAAGTCACTTCACCCTCTTTGCCTCAGTTTCCTCTTCTGGAAAATGAGCTGGAGAAGAAAATCTTTACCAATTAAATTCCAAATGGGGTTTTGAAGAGTCAGACATGATTGAAACAGTTGAATAGCCTTTGAAAGATAAAAATATATGACTTTCCCAGGATTGCATATCAATTATGTGTTAGAGGTCCAGGTCTTACTGACTCCCTGGATATCCCATTATCAAAAGGAACTATGAAAAAGAATCCAGTCCTGTTATTAATATAAATAGTAAAACAATATTTTTATCTCTCATGGGTTCTAAGAAGAGGTTCAGAGGTAAGTTAGAGGTCCAGTGCTACTGACTCCCAGGATGTCCCACTGTCAGTGGTGTTACACAGCCTTTCTATCTCTGTGGAAAGAGATTTTCTATGTTGTTTTACAGTTAAATTCATTACAGTTAGTAACATCACAGCAAATATACTATGAAAAGGAAACCTGCCCTGTTATTTATCTGCTTTAAACCAATATTTCATCTCTCAAGGTTTCTAAGAAAAGGATTAGAGGTCTGTCAGAGGTACAAGTCCTATTGATGCCCAGGATGCCCCACTGTCAATGATGTCACACCACCTTTCTATCTCTATGAAAAGAGATTTTCTATAAATTCTTACAATTCATCTCATTATTACAGTTGATGACACCACAGCAAATATACTATGAAAAAAGAAACCTGTACTGTTATTTATCTATTTTAAACAATATTTCACCTTTCATGGGTTCTAAGAAAAGGTTTAGAGGTGTGTTAGAGGTGCAAGTCCTACTGACTCCCAGGATGTCCCGTCAATGATGTCACACAACCTTTCTATCTCTATGGGGGAAAAAAGTTTCTGTAAACTCTTACAATTCATCTCATTATTACACTTGATGACATCATAACCTGCCCATTATTTATCTACTTTAAATCAATATTTCTTCTCTCATGGGTTCTAAGAAGATTCTTTGGAGAAAGGGTCAGGCTGACCCCTGGCTCCTAAGGCAGAGACCTGGTCTCCAGGCTGGCCGGCTCATCCTTCTGATGCTGGTGTTTTTCTTCCAGGCTGATCCTGGGCAGCATGAGATCAGCCCAAATCCCCACGGACCATGGTGGAAGGGACTTTGAGCATCCTCCTCAGGGCAGGCAAGCCATGGAAAACAAGGCTTCCTGGAAGCTGCCAGCCCTTTTCTCTTAAGAAGGAGGAGAAACACTGGGCTGACGCCTCCCCCAGGCTCGCCTAGGTCTCTCTGCAGTCGAGAAATATCAGCAGGAACAGATGATGAAGCATATGTGAGAGACTCTCTGTTCTTTTTCTGCAGCAAGAATTCCCTTGCCTTCCCAGGTAGTAGCAGCAGGCTGCTGTGCATTCTCTGCTGGCTCCTCGGGGAGCCTGGGGGAAAAACCGGCTTGGCACTGATTGAATGAATGAATGAATGAATGAACCACAAGCAGGGCCCAGAAATGAGGATGGGATTTTCCACTATGAAAGCCTTACCACATGAGTCTGTCCAGTCTGCTCTGTGGTCGGAAGAGGGGAGAGCTGGGAAAGGGAAGGGCTGGGGGGACCTTCCACCAGAGACCCTGGGCCCAGAGAATGGTGCAGGGGACTCCCAGGGAAGAAACAGCAGCTTTGTAAGCCCAGTCATAAGCCAAGGACAGTCTCAGGGAACCCAGCTCCTTTCAATAAAAGCAAGAATGCCCGAACTAGGAGCCAGGAGGCCAGTCATGATCCCAAAGGGGCTGCCATCCCACCAAAGGGCAAAAAGATTAGTCACATATCACCTGGTTTGTCATCATCAAGCATGAGGCTTGACCTCCATACAAACATACAAACACACACACATACTTACCTTTGACCTATTGTAAGCCAATACTCTCCTCTCTCTCTCTCTCTCTGATAGAAATGCATAAACGAAAGATCACTGATCCAGAAAAACATATTCTGTGTTTTTCCTTCCATAGTCCAATCCTACTCTTTCAGTTTATGGTATCATAGACTTAGGAGTATCAAGATTCTCAGGAGTTAACTAATGTGATTGCTTCATTTTACAGATGGGGAAACTGAGGCCCAGACATGCCATAGAAGCATTGGATAGAGGTTACCTCACAGAGTTGGAAGAAATATTAGAGTCAATCTCATCACAGAGTCACAAGATGGGAGAGTGGAAAGGCCTTCAATGACTATTGAGCCCTACTCATACATACACAATAAATTGTAATCCAACCTGTCTGAAGACTTCCAAGGACGGAGAGACCACCACCGCTCAAGACAGTTCACCTTTCAGATAGCTCTAATTGCTAGGAAGATTTTTCCAGACATCAAGACCTACTGGACTTTTGTCAACTTCTACACATAATTTTGGGTCTCCTCTCTAATACCAAACAGAATAAGCCTAATCATCCCTCCATATAGCAACCCTTTAAACTACTAAGAGACAGCTAACATAGCTACCCTGATTCTTTTTTCTCCTTCAGGTTAAATGATTTCAACTCATTCTCATAAGACATGATCAACCCAAGGTCCTTCACTATCCTGAATGCTCTCTTCTGAACACTCTCTACCTTATCACTGAACACTCACAAGCTTCAGGTCATCCAACCAGCCAATCACTCTATTTCCATTATTATTACTTTGTTCACATTTCTCCATCTTCTCCAGGAGAATAACTAGTGATGCTTCCACAAAAGTTTCACTAAAACCCATATAAATTCTGTCAACAGCATCCTGTCTTGTTTAATAGTGCCAGAGAGAGAGAGAGAGAGAGAGAGAGAGAGAGAGAGAGAGAGAGAAGGGAGAACGTTAGTCTGAGATGGTCCGCTCTTCATGAAACCTCCCTGACTCTTGGAAATTGTTGCTTCCCTTTTTAAAATATTTGTCAACCATTGCTTTAATGATCTAGTACTTTCCAAGGAATTGAAGTCAAACTCACTGGTATACAGATGGTTCCTTTCCCTTTATTGAAAATCAGGACCATCCATGTTCTTTCACATCTGTCTGTTCTATCAGGTCCCCAGGATATAGCCCATCTGAGCCAGCTGAAAGCTGATAGGCGCAATCTTAGTCTATCTTTTTTGACTTCTCTTGGGCCTTGAGAGTCAGCTTTGGTCTCTCATTTCCAAAACAAAATTCCTTCTCCCTAGAAAAGAAAACAGAAATCTACCTTTTCTCAGCTTTCATCTCCTGTCACCCTTTCTCCCCCAATCAAAAGTCCAAGAACCTAAAGAACACAGTGAATGGATCTCAGAGTCTAGAGTTAGAAAGATCTGAGTTCAAATTTGGACACTTACTAATTGTATGACTCTGAACAAGTCACTTAACCTCTGCCCGGCTCAGTTTCCTCTTCTGTAAAATGAGGACATTAATTGCTGTCAAGTCACTTAACCCTGTCTACCCCTCTATTCTTATCTGTAAAATAGATAATCTAATAAATGCTTACTTATTGAATGAATGAATGTATGAATGAGACAACAAAAGATATCCTGGATAAGCACTGGGTCTGAAATCAGGAAGACCAAAGTCCATATCCTGTCAGACACTTACCAGCTGTGTGATCTTGGGCAAATCACTTAACCTCTTTTGGCCTTGGTGTCCTTATCTGTAAAATGATAGATCAGACTCAATAACCTCCGAGGTCCCATCCAGATGGAAATCTATACTCCTATAGCCCCAATTTTCTCATCTGAAAAAATGATTTAACAATAATAATAATAATAATAGCATTTACTTTCCAGGGTTATTTTAAAGATCAAATGAGATAAATTTGCAAAATATCATACAACATACAAGCCTTAATATTATTGCATGTCTTATGTACCCAACTAGCCCTTGGAGATGCGTGAATCTCCACAGCATGAGCATAGGGCTTTATCCATAGCAAGTCACCAGTGGATGAAGGATCTATAAGAAAGTCAGTATTTCTTAAGCACTTACTATTTGCTAGGCACATTAATAAGCAACATGGATTCAAATACAAACAAACAAGACTTTCCCTGCCCTCAAAGAATTGTATTTTAAAGCGGGGAGGCAATACACAGAGGGAAAGAATAAGTGGGGTATAGATGGTGGACAATATTTTCATAAGTTCTGTTTCTTCTGAATAGCATACAACCTTCCAAAATCTATTACCTTCCCATCACATCAAATCTCAATGACACTTATAGAGTCAAATTTGCACACTTGCTTCTTTGGTTCATGCTACTAATTATTCTTACTAATTATTCTTATCTAAAGCAATGACTTTTGCATTTCTTTCTCCCTTGATGGTTTCTTTTCTTCTGTTATTCTCCTTTCTTGGTTATAACTACAATTCTTAACAGTATTAGAGCTGGAAAATCTATGTAGGTCATTCTCTTTATTCTTCCTTCTTTTTATTTTAAAGTCTTTTTGATAAAAATCACAAAACTCCAGGAAAACATAATTTTACTGGCCCTTCTTAGGTGTACTCTATCCTTGGTCAAAAGGTCATCATTCCTACTTTTTAAGCAATTATCCATCTTCTTAGTCAATTGTTTGCTTTCCAAATTCCGCCTTTATGTATTCTCTACCTCAACTATTAGAAGTAAAAAAAGCAGCATGTTTGGCCCTAAGATCTTCAACATGAAATTTAGAGGGTTTTTTTGTTTAGAACTTTATAGTCCTAGCAATATTTATTTGTCCTGGTGAAAAGTTTTATACCAATTTAATAAGTGTCTGTCAGTTCTGTAATCAGCTCCTGGAAATATACCCTGGGAAGGTAATAAATCACTTTTATGTTTATGTTAGGTCAACACTTCATTCAAGCAGGTCACTTACAGCCTGGAATCACCAACCACTCCACCCTTCTCTTTTCTTCTTTTGCTCATCTTCCTTGGGTGACCACATTCCTCATAGCATCCATGGGTCTGTGTCATCATTTCTTGGAGTACAAGATGATTCTTATTCTTCAGATGAACTGGTCCTCTTCTCTACAGAAAGAAATTCATATTTATTATTCAGGTCCAGATTTTTCAGGTGTCTGTCTTCCTTTTATTTCTCTGAGTCATATTCATCTCCTCCCTTCAAACCACATGAAATAGATTAGAATTCCCCATTCACCATCTTCACATCCTTTTTCTTTCTCGTTTCCTCCTAAATATTTCTTCCATTTAATCAAGGAACATTTTGTTTTTATCCTGATAATTCAGAGAGTAACAATGTTTTGTTAAAAATCCTTCTACTTCCTTCTCTCGTATGAAAACCAATTTTCACTTTAGACATTTGAAGGTGTTACCTAGAAACACCAAGATAACTCAGTCCCTGCTGGTCACTACAGAAATTCTCCCTTCATTCCCTCCTCATTCTTTCCTACCTTGGTAGCTAACTTGGTTCCCCACACCTCTTCTTTGAACCCAGACACTTAATTTTTCTTAGGGTGGGCTTTCTACTTTTTATTGTGATAGGATGATGCAATGTGTTCAGCTGTTTTTAACCAAAAATAAGTATCTTCCTTATACAGCTAATATAGATAAAAGTGATGACAAGGCGATACCAATAATCTCATTAGGGTCATCCCTCATCTATGTCCTTGCTATTGTCCAGATATTTCTCTGGTCCTCTTTGGGTATGAGCCAGCCAAGGTATTTAAATTCTAGCAAGCCCAAATGCTACATGGCATACTGAACTTTAGTCAGGAGAGCTATGGATTCTATTCTGGTTTCAGATCCTGTTTCATACATGTAATATCTGTATGACTACAGACACATCACTGAGACACTCTGAGGCTCAGTTTCCTTATCTCTAAAATAAGAATCACCATACTGTGGAACTCACTTCATAGACACTTACAGAGAGAGAATGAGAAGTGCCTTGAAAACCTTCCAACATTGTAAATGTCATTTATTGTCATTAGATGATGATAATATTTATATAATGCCTACTACATGTACTAGACACTTTACAAGTATTATCTCATTTGATCTTCACAACAACTCTAATGGTAGATGCTATTAATATCACCACTTTATAGTTGAAAAAACTGAGATGGACAAAGGTTAAGTGATTTGCCCCCAGATCACACAGAACATTGGTGCCTGAGGTCACATTTGAACTCAAATCTACTTTCCAAGGTGGAAAACAAATCATCTAAAGGATAAATAATAATCCAAAGCAGGAAGCCTTAAGTACTCAATGAGTGTTATAAACAACTTCTCTAGGATGTCAGAGGAAGAAGGAACCATTGTAGATTAGGGTGATCGGAGACATTTGTATGGATGAAAGTGCTTGAATTGGGACCTGAAGGATGGATAGAATTGGTCCAAGCAGAGAAGGGAAAGGGTAACCTAGGAAGGAAAATCTTATGAAGAATGGAATGGAATGAGTGTTGTATATGAAAGAAGACTGGAGGCACTTTAATAATGAGAATAAGAAGAAGGGAGAGGAAGAAGAAAAAAGGAAGAAGATGAAGAAGAAACTGATGATGATGATGATGATGATGATGATGATGATGATGATGAAGAGGAGAAGGTGAGGTGGGAGGAGGAGAAAGAGTTGAAGGAGAAAGAGATGAAGAAGCATTTATATAGTATTTTAAAGTTTTTTAGGTGATTTATGTATGTTGGCCACAAGATGACACATGATAGAGCACCAGTCTCAGAGTCCAAAAGACCTGATTTCAAATCTACTCTCAATCATTTACTATGTGACCCTGAGCAAGTAACTTAACTCCATTTGCTTCAGTTTCATCATCTGTAAAATGAGCTGGAGCAGGAAATAATAAACCACTCCAGTATCTTTGCCAAGAAAACTCCAAATGAGCCCCCAAAAGTCCGACACAACTGAAATGACTCAACATCCCATTACAAATATTATCCTATCTAATCCTCCTAGCTACTTATTATCTCCATTTTAGAGCTGAGGAAACTGAGGAAGATAGATGTTATCCAGAGCCACCATCTAAAAAGTGCCTGGGGCTACATTTGAACTCAAGTTCAAGTCTTCTTGACTCCAAGAGCTGAGCTCTACCCACTGGGCCACCTAGCTGGAGTGGGACTGGAGTTGAAGCATCCTTGGCTTCTGGCCCTCATACCATTACTGTTTGGAGGGTCTGACTTCCCTTGCTTGGCTTCCCTCATTGCTATCATTTGGGTTCATGGCCAGCCCCATTCCAGTCTTCTCACAGAGTACACACAAGGATGGATAAAGAAGTGATGATGAAACTGGTTAATCAGATCTATTCTAGCCCAGTTCAGCCGCCTTCCAGTTTCTTCTCCCTAGAGAAGGATGTGCTCCCTTTCTGTGCAGCACAACACAGTGAGCATATGAGTCATTTACCAAACAACCATTAGGGAATGGTTATTCACTTTGCATGGGCATCCTTTAAATAGCAATCTTCCTTCAGGGCATTAAAATAGGACTTGACTGAAGAAAATGGTATTTACACACAATTTTGCAGGACCTTATCTTTTGCACAAAATAATGTATTGTGACATGTTCCTTTGTTAGATGATAAATACCAATCCATTCTGGATTCTAAGTTCCTTTGGGGCAGGGGCTTGTCTTACATCGCTAGAGCACTCTAAGGTCCCAGCAAAGAGCTGTCTGAACATAGTAGGCACTTCAGAGACTCAGAGTTTGGAGCTGGCAAGGACATCTAGTTCAGACCAGCCTCCTCTCTCACCTGGACCATGGCAACAGCATCCTGATTGGTCTCCCTGCTTCAAATCTCTCTCTAGTTCTTCCTCCACACATCTGCCAAAGCAAAGTTATCACCATCACACACACACACACACACACACACACACACACACACACACACACACAAACACCCCACACTCGAGTAGTCTTCTAGTGGCATCAAATATAATTAACTCCTATTTGCATTCCAAGCTCTTCACAAACTGAACCCAAACTACCTTTTCGGCTCTATTATATATTACTCCCTGACTGATAGAACACTGGATATGGAACCAAGAGTTATTGTTGAGTCTTTTCGATCATATCTGACTCTCTGTGACCCTGTTTGGGATTTTCTTGGCAAACATACCAGAGTGGTTTGCAGTTTTCTCCTCTAGTTTATTTTATATATGAGGAAAGTGAGGCAAACTCAAATGACTCACCCACAATCATACAACTGATGTGTCTGAATCCAGTTTTGAAATCAGTAAAATGTGTCTTCCTGACTCCAAGTTCAACATGCTATCTACTGCACCACCAAACTATCTGGAATGAAGAAGACATAAGTTCAAATATTGCCTCAGACACTACCAACTGGGTAAAGTTATTTAATTTTTCTCAGCCTCAGTTTCCTTCTCTGTAAAACAGGATCAGAATAGCGCTGACCTCACAGCATTATTGTGAAAATAAAATGAGATGATATATGTTAAATGCCTCCCTTGAACTTCAATGTGCCCCTAAGTCCTGGTACAGTTCCCCTGGAATATAGGGAGCATTTTATAAATGTAAATAAATAAATATAAATCTAACTGATGATGAACATACTGAACATGACAGAAATTAAATGATTTTCTTGAGATCACACAAATAGTAAGTGACAGTGGCAAATTCAAACCCTCCTTCTCTAAAGATGATGAGTCTTGTGTATCTTCTTAGTCATTATCAGTACTCAGCATTGTAGGAATGCCCCCATAAGCATCCTCCTCTGATGATTTGTTGTGACATGCAGATAATCCTGGATACCCAAATCCTGGACTCCGCACCAGTGAAGAACCAATCCCATAGGGTCTTAGCAAGTTAGACAGTGTGAAACTGGCAATAGAGAGCCAACCAAGGACCATGAGCCCCATACTTGGAGACGTCCATTCCAGAAGTCTGATGTCCTGGGGTTAAAAGGCTACAGCAACCCATGAAGCCACCTAGTAGGATGTGGAAGATTTGTGAATGATATCCAAGAACAGAGACCTTACTTCCTTTAAACATCATAGTACAATGGAAGAATCTGGGTTCAAAGGACCTGTGTTTGAGTCTTAACTCTGCGATTTGTTACTCCTTTGACTTTAAACAAGTTATTTACTATTTAAGGGCTTTGGTTTACTCCTCTGAGAATTGGGGGGATGAATGAGATGACCCCTGAATCACTTCTAACGCATGATCTAGAATTACTTTCAATGAAGTTTCTGAGTCAAAGGACCTGGGTTCTAATCCTACTTCTGCCACTTAATACCACTATTGCTAACTAGAACTTATATAGCATTTTAATGTACAGCAAGTAAATAGAGTGCCAACTAACTAGAACTTAGTCAGGAAGACCTAAGTTCAAATCCAATCTTAACAGATCTATGAAACTGGACAAATCACTTAACCTTGTTTGCCTCGGTTCCCTTATCTGTAAAATGAGCTGGAGAAGGAAATGGCCAAACCATTCCAGTATCTCTGCCAAGAAAACCCCAAATAGAATTTTGAAAAAAACAGACAGAACTGAATCATAGAGCTTAAAGGTTTGCAAAGCACTTTACAAAGATAATCTCATTTTATGAAATACTTATTACCTAAAATGACTTGAACAAATCCTCTAAAAGTCTCAGTTTTTTCATCTGTAATGTCAGAGTAGGAGATGGACAAGGATTCTGAGATCTAACTCTGAGGTCATTAGAAATGTTCAAGGATCCTGGAAATGGCTCATTGGCAGAGTTAATCTGATGCTAATTGACATGGGAAACTTTTTTTTTTGCTTTCAGAGACCCAAGGAAATGTGGCCAAAGACTGTCATTGGCCAGAGATGACAAATTTAATAAATATGACATTTGCATGGATGCAAATTAAGCTAGTCACTTCCAGGCTTGCTTGCTTCATGTCTCAAACTGCTACACACACACACACACACACACACACACACACACACATACACACACATCAAATTATGTGAACTGCATCCAATGAGCTCTCAACACCATGAAAGAGGCAGGAAGGGGCCTTTGGAACAAAAGCACTGGAAATAAAAGGGCTCTTCAATTGAAACCTGAACCCGGTAGCCTCATGCTTTTCTCAAAGTTTTTTTTTTTTTTTTTTAAGGTCTTCCCAGCAGTGGTCCTTGTTGTGGAAACAGAATCTGACCTCTTGAGCATCAGGTCATCCCCGACATCCTCTTGGCATGTGATCATACTATGGACAGCTCCTTGGATCATCTGGGAGGGAGGCACCAGGCTTTGCTGCTTCTGAAGTCAAAGCAAATGAAGGGTCAATCAGGTCAAGCTTTCTCACACTGCTGTCATCTGTTTACTCAGATTTACTCGGACAGTTCCATTTTTTTTTTCCTTTTCTTTCTTTTTCCCTTTCAATCTCCAGTAGAGAGATTCCTCCTTCTATGGACACAAATTTAAAAATATAAAATATTAACTGAGAGTCAACATGGTTGGATGGACAGAGGAAAAGGAAGACTTGACTCTCACTGTTTTTGATACCTGCTGGCTCCATGACCCTGGGGAAGGCATAGAATCTCCCAGGTAACTCTCAGGGGAAAAAAAGATGATGAACAGAATTTGCCTGACTATGAAAACTGGAGAAATCACAAAGTTAATATACTTTCTAAAGTGCTTCATATACATACATATATATATATGTATATGTATATATATATATGCATGTATATATGCATATATACACAATATACAATAATATATAATATTAAACTCTCCTAGGGTCCTGAGAGTTAAGAGATTTGCTGAAGATAAATAAACTATGAGCATTTCTTTATTTCAATTTCTAATTCTAATAGACCTAGAAATAATATATAACAATAGATAAACAGATTGTGGGTATTTCTAACTAATATATAAACTTAGACTCTCCTAGAATTTCTAATTCAAATTAAAATTAAATCTTGGACTAAGATTTAGTCTCTACTCTCCCACTTTCTGGCTGTGTGAGCCAGTCATCTGAACCTCCCAGAGCCTCAGTCTTTCGATCTGTATAATGGAAATAATAATTCTTGCATGTCAATAGGGATGTTCTGAGAAAAATAGTCCCTAAACCAGAAACATGTTGCCCACTGGCTGCATTGCAGCCTACAACTCTCCAAGTGCTGTCCTAAGTAGATTAAAACATAATTGGAAAATATGCAACGAGATAAATTTAAAAGCCAATAGGACATAGACAATGTTAATATGTAGTTTTTTCTATGTCAATGTGTGACCCACAGGGATCTGTATGTACAGTTTAGTGGTCCCCACTGCTGTAAATGATAACCTGCTTTATAAATGTGAACACTTATTCTCATTCAGATCCTCACTGTTTTTCTAAGAACAGGTAATCCTGGGAGTCTATTGTTTCTAATAACTTTTGGCAGTCTTCAGTACCCAGGATAGCATGTACAGGTGAGCCCACTCACAGCTGTTATCATACCCAAAATAATGAATCATACATTAGTGAAAGGCTTTTCCTAGCTATTTGCTTTATCCAATTTTTCACAATGCCAACTAGCTGGGTGGAAAGAAAGAAGCAGGTGGAAAATATAATATGCTAAAGGATGGGAACATTCCTCAACTGGCCTACAGTCCTATTCCCTGTATTTCTTCCAAAAAACAGTCTTGGACTGTCCCTACCCCAAACACTAAAATAAGTTTGATTTTCATCTATGCTTTCCTGTCCTTACACTTGTCTGTCTCCATCCTTGCTTCTTTCTCTATTATCAAATATTCTGTAAAGCTTACAATGCTATGTTGACCTCCTATCCTCCTCCTTCTCTGTCCCTCAAAAAAAAAAATCAAATCTTTTGCAATGAAATAATCCTCTCTTCTCTTCCAACAACCCCCCTCTTCCTCAGTCCTTGATCATAGATAGCTGCCCAGGTATAAGCAATCCGCACAGAGATGTAAATGATGAATGATCATTTAATATAGGATTGAATTAACTAGTCATGTCCTATTAGTACTGGGGTTTATCTCTTACACTTGCAACTACTGTTAAGGATTGTTACCATTAGGAATCTGTTAGGAAGCACTAACCAAAGTCCAATTGTTCAGTCTTTTTTTTCCCAGTCATTTTCTCAACAAAGATACTAGAATGGTAAGTTGTTTCCTTCTCAGCTCCTTTTATAAGGAAACTGAGGCAAACAGGGTAAAGTGACTTGCTCAGGATTGCATAGCTAATGTGTGTCTGAAGTCAGATTTGAAATTCATGAAGATGAGTTTTCCTGAGAGCAGACATGGCACTGTTTCATTGAGCTATTCCATTGATCAGCATCCTTGGATAATTGAAAAGTCATAGAAAAATTGTCAAAATAGTCAATTTCACTTTTTTCTAAACAAAATAAACTAAAATATAATGATAAATATTAATTGACCTTTGGCATTCTTTTGCCACTAATATCCTCTATCAATTATGGCATGAAGGTGAGTCTGGTTTCTTAAAATGGAGCACAATTTCTAACAGGTCCCACCAATCTTGAAAATCTCTGAGAATTTCCTCAGATGCACCATATGTCTGAGATCCAAGGAACAGCCTAAGTTTGAAAAAAAATCACCAGATTGACTTCAAGCAATGAATTTTTCATCCACAGCAGCTCACTAAGATCAGCTTCTAAACCAGAGAGTTGCTTCATTAGTAGAAATAAGCATGTGCAGAGGAAGCCATGGCAGAACCAAGGCAACCAAGACTTGAATCCTACCTCTAACTTATGAATCACAAACTCTGAGCTTATTCCCTAATTCATAAGTGAAATGGGGAGCATAATATATAAAATAATGATTGTTAAGCACTTTTTAAACCTTAACTCACAAGGTTAAGTATTAGTTGCTGTTATCTACTGAAAAATTACTCATACCAATGAAATCAAATACTATGAATGAATATTAATAAATGGAGATTCTGTAAGGAAGATCAATGGAATATAATTTTCAATAAAGAATGAAAGGGACAGCTAGATGCTGTGGATAGGTGTAGTGGATAGAGCACTGGCCCTGGAGTCAGGAAGACCTGAGTTCAAATCTAACCTCAGATACTTAATAATTACTTAGCTGTGTGACCTTGGGCAAATAACAACCCATTGCCTTGCAAAAAAAAAAGAAAAAACCAAAAAGAAAAAAAAGAATAAAGGACCAAGAACTTGCTGGACATTTTAGGCATCCCTGACTACTTTCTTCTATTTCCTCTTATTATGGATTTCTATTGGTCTCTAAGTGAACTTATTTGAGCAGAGCTGTGCTCCTCACTCTGTGTATCTACTTCCTACCAAATCACAAAAAAAAGAGGCAAGAAGATGGAAGCTGTCCAACCACTTTCAGTTCCCATGATTAACACTTCTCCCATTGTGACTAGTTTTACCATATCTTTATGGCATGACAGAAGCATCAGGATATCCTTATTTCTGCACTGTTTCCATCACTGTCCATCCTACCAAACTGCCAGATAGGGACACCTGTTTTTTTTTTCCTTTACACTTCAAGTTGGTTTAGTAATATAAATGAAATCTTTTACAGACACTTTTACTACCTCTGCTAGAGAAGCTGAACAGGTTAGCTAATCCCTAGTCCTGCCCCAATTCTCAACCTACTTGTATGTGTAAATTCTTATAGGGCTTACCCTTTGCTCTTAGGCGATATGACATACTACAAACAAGACAAAAGTAAAAATATTTTTCAATAACTACAAAACAATCGGGTTTTTTAAAAGATAAATAACTGGTAATAGTTTCCTATGATCCTTCTTTCTGGAGGTTTTCATTTTAAAATAAAATGTTGGGAGTTGTGATGTTTTTAATTCAGAAGAAGACAATATCACCAAGGGTAAACAATTTTAGGCATCAATAATAAACAAACAGAGAATGCATGTTGGGGACATAAGAGATTTCTCAGTGTTCTCCATTCCTACCATGTGGAACTCCATCTAGTGTGCCTACATATCAGGTAGGCTCTGATTAACCCCACTAAAAAAGATGTATCCCACCCAGGGACTGCTCAGACTAGATGACATCTATCAAGCAGAGCTGTTTCTACCCTCTCAGTTCAATCCTTTGTTGATGTGAGCAAAAATAAGTGACATGAAGTTGTTTGCAAAAGAATGCATAGATACATGGAGTAAAAGCATCAAGGAGTAATAAATTTGGACATCTCCCTCCATGGTGCTATTTCCATGCTTCTGGGGTCCTCCTACTCATCAATATGTTGTCCTAAGTGGGAAAGCATCTTCATGGCTCGAAGAGTTGGAAAGCATGGGACACGAAAGATCTAAATCAATAATTAGAAAAACTGATATCTCTCTTATTCTTTATGGTAATGAAACAGAAGTGTTGCCTTAGCTCATTTGACTCAGATAGTCTCTCTTGAGAAAAGGTGGTATGATATTAGTGGAGTAAGGAAGAACTGAGTTCAAATCCAGCCGTAGACACTTATTAGCTATATGACCCTTGGCAAGTCATTTAACTCTGTTTGCCTCAGTTTTCTCATCCTAAAATGAACTGGAGGAGGAAATGGCAAACCACTCCAGTCTCTTTGCCAAGAAAATCCCAAAAGAGGTCACAAAGAGTAGGACATGACTGAAAGAACTAAACAATAAAAAGTCAGAACTCAGACTCAGATTTTCTAATTCCAAGACTAGACTCTTTCCATTCCAACTACAATGCATCTCTTCAACTAGAAAAGGCCTAGGAAGTTTCATCTCTCCATTTTTTGTTTGGTAGATAGATGGCACAGTAGATAGCATTTATTACTTGGAATCAGGAAAACCTGAGTTCAAATCTGACTTCAGACACTTACAAGCTGTGCAACCCCCCCTCCCCCAGTCTCTAATTTCACATTTATAAAATAAGGGGGTTGGACTTCATTGATCTCTGAGGCTCTGTTCCTTACAAATATGGATCCTTCAGTCTTCCTCCTAACAAAAAAGGGTCTTACTTGTTCCTAATTGCCTTTCTTTTGTTGCTATGGCAGCATGTGACATAAGGAGCAGTTTAGCACATAGGTTGAGAGCAATAGGGGCTAGATATCAGAGTGAAATTAGAGAGAGTAAGGCAGGAAGTTTCTGGGAAGGGGTGAGACCAAAACGACCCTTCAAGAGTAGATAAGACTTGAAAAGAAGAAGGAAAGAAGAAAATGTCTCCATGAATATTAGAGGTGGAAGATCATTGGATCATGGGTTCAGAGTTAGAAGGGGCATTAGTAGTCATGAGGTCAAAGTTAAAAGATAAAAGGATCATTGGTGTCATGGTTATAAAGCTAGAGGCAGAAGGGACCTTGTAGGTCACAGATTCATTAATTTAGAACTGTTGGAGGGGAGCTAGGTGGAGCAGTAGATAGAGCAACTGGCCCTGGAGTCAAGAGGACCTGAGTTCAAATGTGGCCTCAAACACTTAATAATTACCTAGCTGTGTGACCTTGAGCAAGTCACTTAACCCCATTGCCTTGCAAAAAAACCTAAAAAACCAATAAATAAATAAAGAAAGAAAGAATTGTAGGAAAAGAGACCATGGGAGCATAAATTTAGATCCAAAAAGGGACATAAAGTCAGGAAAACCTGATACTTATTAATTGTGTGACCTTAGTCAAGTTATTTAATATCTCTGAACTTCATCTGTAAAATGATGATAAAAATCCTCTTGAGGTTGTTGTAAGAATGAAATGAGATAGCTAGAGGTAAAGCGGATGGATCACTGGACCCGAAGAAATGAAAATATGAGTTGAAATTCAGCCTCAGACCCTTACTTGGGCAAGTCACTTAACCTCTGTCTGCCTCAACTTTGTCATTTGAGAAAATGAGCGTAATAATGGTACTTCCCTCCCAGATTTTTGTGAGGATAAAATGAAATATTTATAAAGCACTTTGCAAATTGTAAATCACTACTTAAATTCTAGCTATTATTATCATTATAGTGTGTGCAGAACTTTTTGAAAATGTTCAAATGTCATCTTCATGATTATTTTACAAAGTAATGGTCGTCATCACATCAAAGGAACATGAAGAGATTTCAAAGATCACCTGGTTCAACCTCATTTGAGTTCTTACTTTCTTGATGAGTAAACTGAAGTCCAGAGAAAAGTCACACATGCAGTCACAGAGGTATAGATTTTGTGGTTACTGTTGCTATTGAATCATTTTTCAGCCATGTATGCCTCTTTGAGACCCATTTGGGATTTTCTTGGCAAAGTTACTGGAATAGGTTGCCATTTCTTCTCCAGTTTATTTTACAGATGAGGAAAGTGAGGCAAAAGAGGTTAAACAATTTGCCCAGGATCACATAGCTAGCAAATATCTGAAGTTGGATTTGAACTCAGATCTGACTCCAGACTTGGCAATCTATGCCCTGTGCTACCTAGCTGTCCTAAGATTGTATAGTGGTAGTAATCAGTCAATGGTCAATCAACAAATCTTTATTAGGTGCTTGCTAGGTGTTGGCAATAAGATGAATGGGCATAACCTCTAAGGAATATTGACTTTGAAGAACATTTCATGCAACCCCTTCATTTTAACAGTAGGGGAAGGGGAATGGATTTGCCCAAAGTCACCCAGGTAATGTCAGGATTATGGTGAGAAGCTGGGACTCCATCACCTCTGTCCAATTTCTTTTTCAGTGCTAAGTGAGAATGCTCTTTTAAAAGCATAGACAGCAATGAGCACCATGTGTTCAAGACACAGATTTGGTTGGAGTAGAATTAATGATGGAGGGTTGTGGTCATTTAGAAAAATGCCCTCTCTCATTGAACAACAGCAAGAAGCCATACACACAACAGACAGGTGGGCTCTTTCAGTTTTTTAAAACAGATTTCATTTAGGGGAAACAGCCAATCAGGACCCTGACTATATAGAAACAGCCTAAGTTTGGCATCTGAGCCTGGTATCTGAAGCCAGAAACCTTTTCTGGGGAAGATGGAAAAATACCCAGCAGTTCCCCCAGCCTCCAACTTCCTGCTGGTGATTTTCACTTCTAGCTGACTCTGAGTCAGAATCAGCATGCCATCCCCTTCCCTGCAGTCAATCCACCAGGCCAGTCAGCCTCTCTCTCGCACACGTAGGCTCCACTTGGAGGCCATGGTAACAAGGTGATGCCACTCAGCTGCTGCCAGGGGTATTTCTCACTCTGCCTACAAAATGAATCCTGCACAAAGCATATGAGCAGCAGACAGGGCAGTTTCTCTACTCAAATGGGGAGAGGGGTGAGAGGAGTGAAAGATAGAGAGACAGACAGAGAAAGACATTGAATTAAAAAAACAGAGAAGGAGGAGGAGGAAGAGAAAGAAAAAAGAAGAAAAGAGAAGGAGAAAGGAGAAAAGAAGGGAAAAAGAGGAAGAGGAGGAGGAGGAGGAGGAGAAGAAGAAGAAGAAGAAGAAGAAGAAGAAGAAGAAGAAGAAGAAGAAAGAAGAAGGAGGAGATGGAAGAAAGGATCATAAGGAGGAGGTGGAAGAAGAATTGGGAGTTACGTGTACTTTCAGAGTCTTGGTCTCAACAAGCATTAGAGCCCAAGGGACCTTAAAAATCATATAGTCCAATCTGCTTTTTTTTGGCAGATCAGAAAACTGAGACTTGGAGTAGTTATGTGATTCACCTAGAGTTCCATAATCAGAGGAATTGGAAATCAGGTCAGCTGCTTCCAAGGACATTTTATTCAAGGTCATTCTTGCAGCAAATGTCTGAGGTCGAATTTGAACCCAGGTCCTCCTGTCTTCAGGGCCAACACTCTCCCCACTGTTCCATCTAGCTGTCCAGACTCAGATACTTACTAGTCGTATGAACTTGAACCAGTCATTTAACCTTGATTGCCTCACATCCAAGGCCATCATCTCCAGTCATCCCGATTCATATCTGGCCACTGGACCAGATGACTAGAGAGGATAAAGTGAAGCTGATGACTTAGCACATCACTCCTTCAATCCAATTTCCAATTCACTTCCTTGTAATGGCATCACTTCCCTAATGTCATGGTCTTCTTTGAGAATGAAGGACCAAACATTATTATCAACTATCCTATCCTATACAAAGCAGCAAAGAGCGTGGGGTGGTTTACAAGGTCCAGGGAAGGTTTTCATCTGAGGGTGCCTGCTCCAGAACTCAATGATGCACTGATTCCAGTCATAGATCTTATTCTTGTAATGAGTAGAAAGAATCAATCTCAGGTTGGCTACTTGACGAGATATATAATTGCCTACCCACTATGAAAACTTATTCTTGACTAGAAAGTTTAACTGAGGTACATATGACTAATTATTTCATTTTAACTTCCAGAGGCATTTCTATTTCTCAGTCACTCAGTTTTAGGGAACAAAATAGAACTCAAAGATCCTCCAGTCTAACTCCTTTACTTTACAGTTGAGAGAACTTAGGCTCAGAGAAGATTGTGCTTTTTGTCCCTCCCCCTCCCTTACAACACATTTTTAGGCAGTTAGTGATTCTTGATGTGCATCTTTCTCAGGCACTCTTCCAAGGCAAGACCTCCACCTCCTCATAAAATTCTGTGAGTTGCCTCTTCATCAAATGATATTTTCTAAAGTGTTTCCTCACTGAATCCCACAAGGCCAATTTTCCCAATTTACCCCATACCTTTTCCTTGTGCTAAGCCAAGGATTGTGTATTTGGATGGCTCACAGAGGTTTTTTTTGTTCAGAAAAGAATAGGATAAGCTATTCCCTTTGCCTCTATAGTCTGACCAAATGATGGCAAGCATTTTTTAAAGAAACTAGAATTTATTCTTTTTTTTTTCAAAGAATCTTAGAATACAAAAAGATCGTAGGAGTCATCTGGTCTAATCTGTACTAAACAGGAGACCACTCTAACCTTAACACTCTCTTCCATCTCTAATTAGGTGATCCTATGATGTCCCAAGGCAGCTCATTCCATTTTGGAATGACTCAACTCCTATCTATCAGAGCCCATCCACAGCTTAGGAGAGAGTTTTGTGATAAGACCAATCCACCCTCTTCTTACATCTAACTAGATGGGTCTTAGGAAAGAAGCTAATTTTGGAAATTCTGGCCAAAACTCATTTTCCATAAAGTCAACTTTTTTGGTTTATATCTGATATTTCATATAAGGCCAACCAGAGGCAAATTTGTCTTTCACATCCCAGATCCTTCACTTTTCTATATTTTCTCTCCATTTCAGTACTCATCTCCTAGATGTACATGTCTGGGCCCTACCTCAGGGGTTTGTAAGCACTTCTCCCTTCAGGTTTCTAATTCTTATCTCCTCTCCTGAGATAAATTTACTTTTTACCTACTGAAGGCTACAAACCTGAACAAGACCCTCCTTTTTTCCCAAAATGTCTTCTATAATATCCCAAGAAATCCCAAAAGTTCTTTCATAGTGAGCAGGTGTTTTTACTGACAAAAAAAATATTATATGAGGAAAGTCATGCTAGGTAAGCCCTTGATTTATAACTTAGATATTACAGACTTGACTGATCACATTTATCAGAGGGAAATGCAAAACCCTGGACTGATTGAGTCAACGATCAATAGCAAAAGCATGAAGTGACAAGAAAACTCCTCCCAAAACCTCCACTTAATGAAGACTCTTAGACAAGTCACCTCTTCATTTCCCACCTGGCTGCACTCCTTTGGTCTGGATCCCATCATGGCCCCAAGGACACTCTCATCAGGAAATTCGTCAAACTTCAAGATTGTATCAGCCATGCCATTCACTCCTCAAGTATCCTCAGTACCCTCTGCCCCTCTGATTGGTGGGCAGAACAAAGCACTCTTCCCAAAGCTTCCAATTAAAAAGTTTCCAGGCCAGCCATCTCTTTATTTCCTACCCAGCTTCACTGCTTTGGATTGGATTCCATCATGGCCTTTCAGAAGGCTTCTTCACCTTTTGACCCCATTTTCAGCTTCCCCCCATTAAGTAAGTTCTTTTAATGAACTTCTATCTTCTTTCTTCATCTTTGTGTCTCTAGTACTGTGCTAAGCCTGATTGATTGAGATGTCTTCACATATCAGAAGGAACATCAGAAGAGGAATTAGACTTATTCTACTTGGTTATAGAGCTAAAAACAATGGATTAAAATTTTAGAAAGATGACTTTGGGCTCTACATAATGAATAGAGCCATGAAATGATGAGTGCGGCATGACTAGAGACATTCAAGAAGACACTAAATAGTTCCTTATGGAACATGTTATATAACATCTCCAAATGAAATGGACCACTGCTGCAACTTGACTTAGAAAACCATAAATTCACATTATTTAAGTTGCATTACATTTTATTTATTTTGTTGAACATTTCTCAGTTACATTTGAAGCCCTTGACAGTTTTAAATTTGATGCTTCTGCTTCTAGAGAATGTTTCAGCATCAGGTCCAGGGTCAGATTAGAGGACAACTGAGATTAACTCATCCTGGAAGATTCCATGACTTTGTAATTCTTGATCCAGAAAGTAGAATGCTGAACATAATGCTTTAAAAAGATTAATCATCAAAGGAGGGTCTCATAAATATCCCTCTCCACAATCATTTACTGAGGAACCACTGAGATTTTTCCCAGCCAATAAATGCTCAGTAATGTACTTATTTTTCTCAATTTACATATCACTTATAAAACCAGATTTCTAGTCTACTGACATGAAAATTTGATTTTGCTGCTCTAGGGGGATTTTACTTTAAGAAAGTGTAAATTCCATTTGTGGAATGCATGAATGCATAGATAAAAAGCTTTTATTAAGTGCATACTATGTGTACAGCACTTAGAGACACACACAAGAAATCAAAACAGCTCATGCTCTCAAGGAATGCATTTGAATAGGGTAAACTACATATACACATTTATATAGTCATATTTTATACAAATATGCATCCATATACATATATTCATGCACACATTTAGTCTATAAGTTAAATGTTCATATTTTATACATAGATGCATGTATGCACACAAATATTTTCCCTTTCTATATTCATGTTATCTACATATATATATATACATATATATATATATATATACATATATGAATTTTCAGCTACAAAGTAAGATAGAAAAGCCCAGTAGTCCTTAAAGTACTGCAACAAGTAGATGGTATTTTTTACTTAATATCATTTCCATTGATAAACTTATACCCATTTCTTAAATTGAATCATTGGATGTTGCCAAGGATTTGTGTGGGAACAACTTTCTTTTCTGGGTCTTCAGTACCTGTGATGTGTGTAAATAAAGTTAGAAGAACATGACATGATATGACTTCTATGAAAATTTGAATTCTCTTTCTGAGTTGGAGCCTAGGAACCAGTCATGCTTTATTACATTCTTGAGGCAGTACACTCTCTGGATTAATTTTATACTTCCTTGCTTTTCCATTCTGTTCCCAATGCCCTAATTGGAGATTCCCTTCCCTAGACCACAGTTTCATGAGAACATACAATCATCCTTTACTTCATTCATGATTTGATGTACTTTTCAAGCTTCTCTTCATCCTCAGAAACCATGCTGATTACCCCAGTGCTGCCCCAAACTTTCTTCTTCCCCCGACAATGCAGTCCTGTGAATCTTCTTTGGGCTCCAACTCTGAACTCATGAATGTGGTAGAAGCCTAGCTACAATGAGTATTTACAAAAGGTCAGCCTTCCCCAGGTGGTGTATACTTGGCAACAGATGTCAAGGCATTGAGAAAGCAAACTGTGACAGATCCTCCAACATCCTGTCCCCACTTGCCACTGACTCCTGTGTTGACAGAACCTTCCCTTGATTATTTAGGGAGCATTTCCTTTGGCAGCCTCACTGTTCTTCTCCTTTGGCTCCCCTAAGTTTGAACTCCTTTGGACAAGACCGATTAAAATTGAATACGGCTCTGACAGTGTTGTCACCAAGCCAAGCTTAATGGTTCATAATATTATTCACAGAGAAGAGTGGCATTTTGGGAAGAGTAAACCAAAGGGGAGAATACTATGAAAATTCCTATCTCCCAAGCAAGTCTGTAGAAGAGATAATAGGTCAAAAAACTTCTTTCAATTATAGAATTATTAGAGGCAAACGAATAGGGAGAAAGCTGACATTAGAGTTAGGAAGACCTGACTTCAAATCTTGACTCTTATACATTGTCAAATTGATATTGTTCATTCTCAAAGGGGACCAATGAGCACACTCTCGAAGATACCATCGACACGTCATCCATCCTCTCAGTACCCCAGACAACTGGGTCTAAGTTAAAGACAATTTGTCTAGCTGTACTGAGAGGTCTATAAACTGACAATCTCATAGGTCAGAACAACAGCAATGAAAACATAAACCCAAAGAATGCTAGAGCTGGAAAGGATCTTGGAACCACTAAGGCCAGTATTATTAATTTTTTAAAATTCTGAACATAACAAACATCAAATAAAATTCACATTTCCATATCATAGGAAAAAAGGTTTGTAAATGAAACTGTGAATCTATATTATGCAGACTTTACTTTTCTTTTTAAGTGTATAATAAATTCATCATATAATTCTCAAAGCACTCTGTGGGTCCTTTGAGGTTAACCCAATATTAACAAATGAGGAAACTGAGGCCCAGAGAGGGGAAGCATTTTGTTTATCATCCATAGTTATATTGCTAATAAATGAAAAAGCTGGGATTCAAACTCAGTGAGGCAGCTTCCAAACATTGCTTTAAGCAGTCATCTGGAGTGAGATATACTAATGTGTTTCAGAAGGAAATATCATTGATGTTGCCCATGGATAAGCCAACCACCATGACTCAATAAAGAAATAATCAGATTGTGAAGGCAACAAGCATGGGGGAAGCAGGTTAAGTGGAGAAAAATAAATGAGAAGGCTCCCAGAACAAAGCATTAGAGATGAATTCAGAATAATTCAGACAAGATCTAAAAATTGGCCGAGAAGGCAATCAAAGCCACAGGGAGGACCTAAAGAGCTCAGTGAAGAGCATTAGAGGAAGATCAAAGTGAAAAGCAACCATAGACCCTGGGAGATAAGAGAGGACTTGAGGGAAGAACAGAGCTAACCTGAGGACACCAAGACAGAAAATAACAGCTGTGAGACTAAGGCAAATGATCGAACAAGGCACAGAGAACCAGAACTAGAACTGAGAACAATTTTGACAAAGTTCCACCTTAGCTAGTGTGACCAGTGAAATGGGAAAAAAAAACTCTGTGGAATAACTGAACTTTCAAGACAATGGAGCATCTCTTCTTTAACTAGAATTCCCTAACATATCAGACTACAAAGAATCACCTGGAACAGATCTCTAAAAGTTGGGGATCCATAGAAAATACATTTCCAGTCACCATGCCTTGACCCAGGCTGTCTTCCCAGTCTGGAATTCACTCCCTTCTCACCTCTGCTTATTAGGATTCCAAGACTCTGGGAAAGCTCAGCTCAAATGCCACTGACCACAAGAAGCCTTTCCTGATCCTCTAGCTGCTAGTTGCTCCTCCTTGAAATTACATTGAATTTACTTTATTTATCTTTAATATAAACTCATATAGGTACCTGATAATTGGCCCAATGGAAAGAAGTCCCTCATGGGCAGGGATCATTTTTGCTTTTCTTTATGTCCTCCATGCTTATTTAGCCTGGAATGTAGCAAACACTAAATAATTTTTTTTTTATTTGACTATAGTTGTGATTGGTACTTGTCCTGGAGCAGGGAATCAGTCTAATGAAAAGATAAATCTGCTAAGGTACAGTAATTGATAGCATCAGTGTAATAAGAAAAGGAATAGAACAGGGTTAATCATTTATACAGCAATTTTAATCAATACAAAGCAAAGCAAAAACAGTACCTCCTCAAGGAGTTCACAATCTAAAAGGAGAGACAACATGTGAACAACTATATTAAAAAAGGTCTATTCAGGACCAACTGAAGATGCTCAACAGAGGGAATTAAGGGTAATGTGAAAGCCTCTTTATAGAAGTGGGAATTTCACCTAGGACTTAAAGGAAGGCAGAGAAGGTAGAATTTGGAAATTAGTAAAGATAATTTCAGACCTAGAGAACAACCAGTGAAAATACACATAAGCTGGAGATGGAGTTCTATCTTCTAGGAACAGTTAAAGAGATCAGTGACACTGAATCACAGAGTACATGAGGAGGTGGGGAACTAGAGAAGTGAGGAGGTCTAAGGTCTGGAAAGAAAGGAAAGGGACAGGTTCTGAAGAATTGTTAAAATCAGATAATTTTATATTTGATCCTTGGAACTAATGGTAAGCCATAGGAGTTTCTTAAATAGCAGTGTGATAGGGTCAGACAAACTATAGGAAGACTGATTTCATAGTTGATTGCTAGATGGTATAGTGGATGCTCAGTAACTTTTTTTTCTATTTCTATTTACTTTTTCACATTACTGTAAGTCTTGCTGTAAAAGTAAATTTAATATCCTCAACCCCTACAAAGATAGATAAACCTCAAGAAAAATAAAGTGAGAGGGGGGAAAAAGTGTGCTTCAGACTGTATTCAGATACCATCAGTTCTGTCTTTGGGATGGATAGCATTTTTTATAGGTCCATCAGAGAAATTGCTTCAATACTTTTCCCAAAAGTGCCATTGCTAGCTGTATTTCCCTCCATCCTATTCCTCCCCATCCCCATTTATTTTATTATCTCTCTCATTTCAACTTGTCCCTCCTCAAAAGTGAGCTGTATCTGACTATCTCTCCCACAATCTTCCCTCTCTTCTACCACCTACACCTAACTCCCCCTCCCCCCTCCCCTTTTTCCCTATCCCTTTCCTCTCCATTTTTCCTCTAGGGTAAGATAGATTTCTATACCCTATTGAGAATATATATTATTTCCTCTCTGAGTCACTTCTGATGAATTCACTCATTCTCCCTCACCTTCCCCCCTTCCATTTCATTGTAAAAGTCTTTTCTTGCCTCTTTTACATGAAATATCTTAGCCCACTTTACCTCCCCTTTCCCTTTCTCTTAGTACATCCCTTTCTTGCCCATTAACTCCATCTATATAATGCATTACACCTTCCTATTTAGCTCCCTTCTTTGCCTTGTCTATATATGCTCCTAACTGCTCTGATAAATTAGAAGTTTCAGATGAATTATCAGTATCATCTTCCCATGCAGGAATACAAGCAGTTCAACATTATATCCTTCATAATTTGCCCTTCCCATCCACCCTCCCTAAGCTTCACCTGAGCCCTATACTTGAAAATAAAACTTTCTCCTCTGCTCTAGTCATTTCAACAGGAAAGTTTTCCTTGAGTATCCATCTTTTCCCCTGAAAGAGGAGTTCAGTTTTGCTGGGTAGTTGATTCTCATTTGGAATCCAAGCTCTTTTACCTTCCAGAATATCATATCTCAAGTCCTGCAAGTCCTTAATGTAGATGCTGCTAAATCCTATGTAATCCTGACTAACTTCACAATAATTAAATTGCTTCTTTCTGACTGCTTGCAATATTTTCTCCTTGACATAGGAGTTCATGAATTTGACTATAATATTCCTGGGAGTTTTTAGTTTGGGATCTCTTTCAGGAGGTGATTGATGGATTTCCTCAAATTCTATTTTACCCCTGCTTCAAGGATCTCAAGGCAATTTTCCTGGAGAATTTCTAGAAAAATGAAGTTTGGGCTCTTTTCCTGGTCATGATTTTCAATTAGCCCAATAATTCTTAAATTATCTCTCTTGGATCTGTTTTCCAGCTCAGTTATTTTTCCAGTGAGATAGTTCACATTTTCTTCTAGTTTTTTTTTTATTTTGGTTCTGTATTATTGTTTCTTTATTTCTCACAAAGCCATCAGTTCCCCTTAGCTCCATTCTACATTTGAAGGAATTATTTTCATCAGAGAGCTTTTATATCTCCGTTTCCATCTGGTCAATTTTGCTTTTTTAAGGCATCCTTCTCCTCTTTGCCCTTCTGGACTGATTTTTCCATTTGACCTAAACTAGTTTTTAATATGCTATTTTCTTCAGTATTTTTTGTATCTCCTTCACCAAGCTGCTGACTTGGTTTTCATGATTTTTCCTGCATTACTCCATTTTGCTTCCCAATTTTTCCTCCACCTCCCTTACTTGATTTTCAAAATCTTTTTTCAGCTTTTCCATAGGCTAAGATTAATTCCTATTTTACTTGGAGGCTTTGTATAGAAAAGCTTTGACTTTCTCATCTTCTGAGTATATATTTTGATTCTCCATGGGACCAAAGAAATTTTCTATGATCAGATTCTTTCCCCCCCTGATATTTGCTCATTTCATAGCCTATGGCTTGTTTTAGCTCTTTCTTAAGGTGAGACTCTGCTTCCAGGGTGAAGGACTCACTTTCCCAAGCTTTTGAGGGTTTTTTGCAACTGTTTTCATGGATAACCCCCAGGGACCTCAATTTCTTCAAGGTCTTATGAGAGGACTACTCTCCTGACCTGAGCTCTGGTCTGTGGATTACCACAAGCACTCCCCCCTTGCACCCCCATACTGCTGTGGCAGACTTTGAACTGGATCTGAGAATAGGCCAAACAGCAGTTCTGCCCCAGGGATAGCAGAGAGATCTCTGCAATCTCCTCCAACCCCCTTAGCATCCATGGGCTGGGGACTCTGAAAGCAGCTTCCAGGAAGCTTCCCAGGTCTGCTCCTGATCCCCATGTCTGCACAGAGGACTGAGCTGGTCTGAGCTCCATGCTCATTCTAGTGCAGCAGAGATTTCTCACTGACCTTCCAAGTTACCCTTGGCAACCCCTGGGCTGAGAGGTCTGAAAACTGTTATGGCTGCCTCCAACTGAGGTGACCCACAGGTTTTTCCTGGATGACTGGAGCTGGTTTGCTCCAGCAACCAATGTGGCCCAGGCTACAGAGTGACCCTTTCCAACTCCAGTGAAATAGACCTTCCCCCTGGATCTTCCAAGTTGTCTTGGGCTGTAAAATTGTTTCACTCAGTCTTTCTCTGGATTGGCCAAAGTCATAATTTAAAGGCATTTAGAGTGATCTGGGGAAGAGTTTGTGGGAATTATCCAGCTCACCTAAAGACTATACATGCAAATGTCATCAGAACTTCCTTCTAACAAAGAATCATCAAATGTCAGAAGTGAAGAGATCTCAGAAGCCACCTAGATCAACCTGTACCCACATAGAAATACTCACTACAATATCACTAACAAAGGGCATGCAATAGCTAGACTAGAAACAATATTTTGCTTTCCCCCAAAGAAGTTCAGAATCTATTTTCTTAAGAGTTCATTCATTGTGTCAGGCTCTAGCTTGGTCAGTTGGTTGGTTTTCCCCTCATTTTGACCTATCTAGTAATGGCTATTAGGAAAGAGTCACATATGTAATATTCAGACATATGAAGGATGAAGGTGAACCTGGAGTCAATTTTCAACACAGATCTTCAATTTCTAATGTGTTAAGTCTCTAAAACTCAACAACCCTATGGCTTTCCTAGCTGACCATCCCTCCCATGCAGAACCCCAGGATGAGAAGGTTACCATCACTTAGAGAATGACAAAACAACTTATGCATGTACTATAAGAAATGGTTAAAGAGGTGACTAAAGAAAAATTTGGGAAGACAAGTATAAACTGAATCAGAATGAAGTGGGCAGAACCAGGAGAATAATGTATACATTAACAACATAGTAAAAGATAAGCAACTATGAAAGATTTAAGAACAATGATCATTGCAATGAGGAACCATAAACCCAGAGGATGAATAGTAAATCATAAAAAGAAGGACGTCTATCCTCTTCATATGGCCCCAGAAATAGAGGTTGCTTCTAGGTGAGTTACCATAGACGAGCAAATCAAGTTTCTGACAACCAGTTAAGACCCCAAAGTTCTGTGTCATAGAGAGAAAAAAACATATGGAATCAGTCAGATCTGGGAGTCAGGAAGCATTTGGAGCAAGACCCAATTCTATCATTGTCTGTGCATCTTTGGGAAAGTAACTTAATCTGTCATAGACTCAGTTTCTTCATCTTTAAAATGGTAATAATATTTGAAAAACCCTTATTGTGAAGAAACAGCCTTGAAGATCTTAAAGGACCATAAAAATGGCAACTTGTAAAAAGCAACTTTTGTCTAAAAAAATTTTTAGAGCAACTGTTCCTAGATGACCACCTATCCCTTGCACAAAAGTCTCTCAGATTCCAAACCAAAGTTAATTTCTATGTAATTTCTTATTCTTCTGATAATTTCTCTCCTTTTTTCTGGAAAAGAGATGAATGGTAAATGTTGAACATTGGATAGACTCTCAGACAGTATCAATATCAAAGTCATTGAACAAGTTAGTTTTGTTAAACTGCTTTTCTTTATTATAAGAGGGTAATGAAATGAAGGAAATATGTACAGTAATGATTGATATGAAAGCAAAGATATCAATAAACTATTTTAAGAATTTGTCAGCACGGTCTCTGTGATACAACATCTAAAGAGTTATATTTATAAGAAGTTGTGTGACTCAGGGCAAGTCGCTTAACCTCCTTGTGTCCCCAGGATACTCCATAAATTGCACTATAGATCCCAGACTAGCATTGGTAGAGAGAATTTCTTCAACAGGGATATCTCAGGTCAGGACTCCAAAAAAAATAGCTCTAAGAAAGTAAATTTCCCAGAAGCTGAATGTTGATGCCTAGACTCCAAAGATTTTGTCTTTCTGACCTTGATGTCAAAGTGTTAGATTTTAACCACTGTGTAGTCAGATCTCTTTAGAAGATCATCTAAACTCAAGGAGCAGTTAGACATAAAGGTAATTATAGGGATTTTTTGTGTTTTTTAATCTAAAAACATGTTCTCTAATTAAGTGTAGAGCAACTGAGAGAGAAAGAAATTGAAAGTAGTTGTTCACTCCCAGACTTAGGGAGTGGAATAGTTGGGGATCTGGATAGACCAAGACTCTTGTTTTTTAAAGGAAAGGAGAGATTAGACTCTTATAAATCTCTTTCAGACTATGGCCATATCTGCATTTAAAAAGATACTAACGTGACTGAGTAGGAAGAAAAGACAATAAACTCACCCTGTGAGTTTTTTATGTCTTTCAAGGTTTTCCCCACTCATTTATTTTTCTTTGGTCATTTCCATCCTGTATGATTCTTTGTGACCCCATTCTGCGATTTTCTTGTCAAAGATACTATAGTGGTTTAGCATTTCATTCTCCAGCTTATTTTACAGATGAGAAGTTGAGGCAGAGTTAAGCGATTTACCCAGGATCACACAGCTTAGCTCTCTCTGAGACCAGATTTATTTACCTACTGAATAAAATGGAAGAGACCAACAGTTTGAAAGCTGGAGAGCTCTAATCTTCAGAGTTGTTCAGTTGTTACTGGGCAAATAACATTACCTAGATTATAAATTAGCCTCAGAGACTACATTTAGAAGAATGCTTACCATGAAACTTTAGCTATTTCAGAGGATGTTGAGTTTCCTTCTAATGAGCTCAGCTCTGGAAACTAAGAATCTCCCCCAGGGAGACAGGATGCTTCATAACCAAGAATCTAAGGGCATAAGATAGGAAAAATCCATACCTGTAGATCATCAAGCAAGGGTCTGTGCTTTTTTTCTTAAAAAAGAAAGAAAAGGAAAACCTAGAAAAGTCTATAGGCTTTAAGTAAAGAAAGTATCAGGGGAATAATCTATGCTTCCAAGAGCCAAAGATTTCAGTTAAGCCAGAAATGAGAGAAACAAGTCAAAACTTCAATGGAGAGATTGGAAGAGACCAAGAGAGCAAATGCGTATGTCAGAGGTGATTTAATCCCAGGTCTTCCTGGTTCCATGACCGACCCTTTATCCTTTATGATAGACTGCTTCCCCAGATAGGTAAATTGTAAAAATGTTTGTCAATAATACTCAATTTTAACAAAAGATGATTTCCCTCTTTCTATTCTATCCAAAGACAAGAAAAAATAAAACTCATTACAAATATGCTCCATTTTAAAGACGTGTCGACTCGACCAATATCCATATACTTGTGGAAGATTGATACTCTAGGCCCACGGCACCCTGTGAGATATAGAGTGTCCCTGGTTATATAACTGGGTTCTAGCAAATGACTGGTCTACCTAACTTGTGCCTTTTTTCCCTAAGCTTACTATATTCTCTTCTTTTTTTCTCATTCTTCTTCCTTGGGTCTGTCAGATTCAGAGCTAGAGGAATCAGGTTCACATGCAGGCTTATACAAACAACACAAACTCTATAAACCTCAGTTTCCTTATCTGAAAAATGAGGAGTTAAATTAGATGATCTTTAAGGCAACATGCCCAGGACACCTTAAGGTTTCCAAACTCCTTAAGGTCCTCACGTGAATGTACTAAGATAGTGCCACTGGCTAAGAAGAGGGAGAAACCTTGGTCAGGGCTCTCTCTAATTTCCCTCCCAGCAAAAAAAAGGCCTAATTGCCCCACCCTAATAATAGACCTGGGGTCTAGGATCCCAGAATCATATACAGGCTCTTGGCTCCAGACAGGCCAGTGTGACCTTTTGTATTACTCCTCTAGACACACATAACTTACTTAGCTGCAAAATTATCCCTAAACTGTTTAATATGTTAAATTAATGGGGTTTTGTTTTGCTATGTTTTGCTTCATTTTAAAGGTTGAACATATTTTTAATGAGTTGGGTTTTTTTTTTCCTGTCTTTGAGTGGAGTAAGGAAGAAGGAGAGAATTTGGAACTAAAAATCAAGGCATTTTTTAATTGAATATTTAAATATGGACAAACCCTTCCCTCTGGGGAGGCAGTTTCACAAGGACCAGCCAAGGAATCAGAAAGAACTGGGATCACATCCCACATCTGACACATGTGGGCTGTGTGACCGTAGACAAATTTCTCGACTTCTCAGAGCTCTAAGTCAAACTCAAACTAAAACTGGGGCCAATACTCCATAAAAAGGGAAGTTAGGGCAGTGGGCTTGGAATCAAGAATCTGACTCACCTTTGTGAGTTCAAATCTGATCTCCAACACTTAACTAGTTGTGTGACCCTGGGCACAGTTTTCCTCAGTTTCCTCATGTGTAAAATGAACTGGAGGAGGAGATGACAAACTACACCAGTTTCTTTGCCAAGGAAGTTTCAAATGGGGTCATTAATTCAGTTTCTCACCTGTAAAATGAATGGGAAAAGGAAATGACGAACCACTGCTACCAAGAAAGCCCCAAAAGGAGTCATGAAGAGTCAGACACAACTGAAAGGACTCAACCACAACAAATTCATGCTAATATGTTCCTTCCTACTAATAGCCCAATAATCCTTCCAAGTGTTCTTTAAGGCCAGTCACAGACAATAAGAACCTGTCATCAGGACAAAGGGGAGGGTGCTAGGCTTGCTTCAGGCTATGGCTGAAGAGCACATATCCAGGTCAGTGAGTGATTATCCACATGGTTATTAGAAGGTCAGGATTCTATTACTTTTCACCAACAGCCAGGGAAAGATTTATAGAGCAAGGAGGAAATACAAAATGGTCTTTAAAGTAACTGATAAGGAGCCAAGCAAACACAAAGGGAGTCTGAATACTCTGGCTCATCTCTCAAATTTGAGTTTTCGTGATTTTTTTCCCCACTTGTAACCATTCCTCTCCTATATCATCCACTTCTTGAAAGCAAAACTAGTGTATATCTTGTCTGTCATTTAATTTCTCTCTCCTACAGCATATGAGTGCTCCATAAAAATTTTTTGAATAAATGAATGAATGGAAAGAAATCAGCAGTCTGTTAGATCATAATGTCTATTTAACCTTAGCTCTAATTTTCAGAGAAGGCAATGCACACAAATAATAATAATAAACACATTTTTTTAGCTCTAAGATTTGCAAAGCATTTACAAACATGACATTGTTTTATTCCTAAAAATAATTCTGGAAGTGCTATTCTTATTTACATTTTGCACATGAATAAATGGAGGAAAATAAGGGTTAAGTGCTTATCCAGAGTAATAATTATTATCAATTGGATTTGAACTCAGGTTTTTTGACACCAACTGCAGAATTGCAAAAGCTGCTTCCAGTAGGAAGAACATAGCAGACTCCTAAACTGGAGCTGATCCCCAGGGGATTTAAGTGATTTGGGACAAATTATTTAGCCCCCTACCCCCAATCTCAGTGGCATCATTTATAAATGAGCACTAAATAATATTAATAATAGCTAGCATTTAAACAGTGTCTATTTCATGCCAGTCATCAATTATTTATCTTATTTGATCCTCACAACAATCCTGTGATGGAAGTGCTATTATTGTGCTAATTTTATTGCACAAGAAACTGAGGCAATCATCAGAATTTAAGTGACTTGCCCCAAAACTACTGGGATTTGAATTCAAGTTTTCCTAACTCCTCCAGTCACCTTGCCACCTAAATGCTGGTGGCTGACTTCTGAGGTCCTTATAGGTCCATACTAAACTAAGGACCTGATCCTAGACTAATTAGATTGTTATTTTAGTTCTGCCCTTTCTCCAGTCCTCTGAAGTAGACTTGGGAAAAATGTTGCTTTCAGGTCTAAAACAAGTGAGGAAGAAGTCGGTGGCCATTATGGCAGACTGCTTCTTTTTTTCTGTAGTTAACTATATGTTAAATATCTTTTCATATGTTTCTATTTAATAGTCAGGCAACTCTTAAAGAATGGAATAGACCCCAGGAAATAGGAACATAAATTACCAAAATCAGTGGATCCTGATGGTCTTTAACAATCCTTCAGAAGTCTAGAAATAAAAGCTACGAAGGGCAATTGTTAAAATCAGGAGCACCTTTCTCCACAGCCGTCCACCCCAGCTGCTACCTTGACCATCTAGCTAGCACACATCACACTCCGACCATCACGGTGAACCAGATACAACTGTTGTTCCTTTTAGTTCTAGACACTAGTGGTTGAACAGTAAGCAACTGTCCTTTTACAATATTGCTCTACAATGGATTCCATTTAAAAATGTTCCCAAGGGAAATGGCTAAATAACTATTAGTACACAAATGTATGGGAATATTACTGTGCTGAAAGAAAAATGATGAAAATTCATTGAAGTATGGAAAGACTCATATAAATAAAGTAGAACCAGTAATAAAAAAAAGAAAAACAAAAATCCTAGATATTTGCACATAGCTTTTTGTAGGAGCAAAGAATTGAAAACAAAATCATTGCCCAACAATTAGGGAATGATTAAGCTAGTGAAGGTATGAAGCTGTAAGAAATAAGGAATATGAGGAATCTAGAGAAGTATGGGAAGACTTATATGGACTGACACACAGTGAAACAAGTAGAATCAGGACATAGACACTCAATGATGACAAGAAATGAAAAGGATGACAATAAAATTGAAAATTAGTGTCTTGAAATTCCAGTGACCAAAGAAGGATATGAGAATTTATCTTTCTCCTTTCTTTGCAGATATAGCAGCTATGGGTATAAAATGCTAAAGATAATACAGTTTAAAATTGGTTGGTTAGTTTTTACCTGAACTATATTTTTCCTCTTTTGTTTTTATTATAATCCATGATAGATAGTAGTCCTCTGGGAGGAGGAGGCTAAGGAAGACAATGACTGGCATTTAAAAAGTGCTGTTTGACTGAATACTGAGAAATGAAGGTGATGTAAAAACAAAAGATAATGTTGATAATAACAAACTTAACAGCAACAACAAAATGTATGTTTTAAAATAGACCCAAGAAGCTCTTGGCACACTTCCAGATAAATGGTACAAATTAAAAGGCAATGTAAAAAATTCTCTTAAATCAAAAACTCCAGAGAAAAAATGTCACTGATCTCCAGAAGAACAGAAATAACTGACTCCTAGCAATAGGAATAGTTCAGAAGGGTATTGCAATCAAGACTATTTATATCTGCAGAGGAAAAGTCAGATCAGTCAGGGTAAGTGAGGTACTGTGATCACTTTTTATTATCTTATACTGGCCCAGAAAAGAAATATGGGCCTAAATTAGGTAGCCTATCAGAAAAGGGTTAGGAGGGGCAAAGCACTCATCTGGGGAATAAAGAGACCAAAGTTCAGTTCTGATTAAGCTCTAGACTTCACCAGATGTACAGCCTTGGGCAAATCACTTCTCTCTTTGTGACTGGTTTTTACATCTAGAAAATGGGGCAGAGTAAGGATCAAATGAAACACCATTTATAAAATGCTTTCTAAATGTTAAAGCCGTAAAGAAATGCAAAACAAATTAATAATACTTAAAATAATAAAGCATATTTTAGCTTTCAGTTACATAGGACTTTAAGATTTTAAAAATAATGAAACTTTAAGATGAGTTGATTGGGTTGTTGTTCTTCATTGTCAAAGAGGACCAGTGACATCACAGGGCACTGGTAGGTTATTTATTTATCAAAACTGTGATTTGTAAGGTGTAAGGAACTCCTAATAAAGAAATGCCTTCTACCATTGATATTAGACACTTTCTCTACAATTTGTAGTTCTTCTTAGAGGGCTGTCTAAGAGGTTCTTGCCATTTCAGTCATGGCCAACTCTATGTGATACTTGGATACTATAATGGTTTGCCATTTCCTTCTCTGACTCATTTTACATTTGAAGAACCTGAGGCAAACAAGGTTGAGTGACTTGCCCAAGGTCACACAGATAGTAAATGGCTAAGGTTGGATCTTGATTCCAGGCCCTGTGTTTTATCTACTGCACCACCTAATTGCCCAAGAAATTAAGCAACTTAACCTTAACTCAGGGACACACATCTATTGTCAGACTTTGGCCCATTTCTTGATTGGGAGGCTAGCTTTCTATCAACAAGGCCATGCTGTCCCATATTATTCCTCACTCCTTAACATAATACCTGGCTTAATAATTGCTTGTTGATTGATGGATTGATTATTGGTTTTTAATAAATATACTACTCAAAAACAATGGTACCAAAGTGATCTCTAAGTACTGAGAGATGTGTTTGTTAGTAGTTATAAAAGTGGTCCATCCATTTCTGAAGCTCTCAATGTGGTGTCAAATCAGCAAATGGAACAGGTCTGTGGGAACTGCTGTGATGTTGAATGCTAGGACCATTAGGAAAGAGACTCAAAGCTGCAGACCAAAGAAAGAAATCAGGATGCCTAGGGTCAGGATCTAACTCTGCCTTTAGCTGGGTCATCTTGGGTAAGTAACTTCCCCCTCTCAGCTTGACTTTCTCCCCTTGTAAAGTCTGTCCCAGGGATCACAAGTCCAATCTAATACAAACACACACACATACACACACACACACACACACACACACACAAACACAAACACACAAACCAAGGCTGAAGGAGTTTACATGACTTGCTCAAAGTTACCTTGAAAATAGGTATCAAGGGATAGCTAGGTGGCACAGTGGCTAGAGCACCAGCCCTGGAGTCAGGAGTACTTGAGTTCAAATCTGACCTCAGACACTTAATAATTACCCAGTTGTGTGGCCTTGGGCAAGCCACTTTACCCCATTTGCCTTGCAAAAATCCAAAAAAGAAAAAAAAAAAGAAGAAAATAGGTATCAGGTCTGGGATTTGAACTGAGACACTCCACATGGAACACTCTTTCCAATGACTTATTGAATCAGAAATTAGAAAGAATGAGAAAGGGGGGGGGGGAGATAAGAAAAGGAGAGAAGGAAGAAAGGAAGCTGGACCTTGGGGTGGGGGTGGGGGACAACTATGTGTAAATGAGCAACATTGACCTCTAGGTTTAACATTGAGCAAGCCTATGAGTCACAGTCAGATGGTATACATCATTGGAGATGGCAACAGTAGGAAGAAGGGGTGCAGTCCAGGTCAAATCCACAGGACTTTGGGTAGGTAGAGGGTCTGGGATGATAATACACTTTGGACATGAGCCAGGAGGTCAGGAGCCAGGGAGATGAAACAAGGGCAGAGCTGTCTCTGAAGAAACTGCTATGCTCAACAGAAATAACTTTTCCAGCAGACCTGGTAAGAGTCAGCTAGGACACCTGGGCTATCTTAAAGGGCAGTGCTCTCAAGCCTTGGGGGCCCACTCAACATCCGGATGTCACTAGTTAGAGCATCTTATTATAGTTAATGATTCAGGAAGTCAAATAAATCATGAAGGAGAAAAGAAGGAAGGCATCATCAGGACCTGGGGAAAGGAAGAAACAAAAACAAGTTAATAAAAGGTATTAGAAACAGGAATTAAAATCCAGGGCCATCAAAGTATCACTTTTATTGTAGTTCTTCTTTCATGGCTGGTGGGGACCCAGAGCCTGACTAAGGAGCATCATCATGGAGAGGGCTTTCCCCTGAACCAAGGGCTCCTGCCTCACCCATACATCCTTGGAGTTAGTTTCCACAGCAACCTTCATATAAGACACTCATCTGCAATATCCTATTTCTATAAATCAACAGTTAGAAAAGAAGTCCTGACTACCCTTAAGTTAAGAAAATCCATCTTCACACACACACACACTGGTTGTATGATCTTGGGCAAGTCACTTTATGAAACTCTCCAAAACTATAAAATATAGAGCAATTTATGCACAATTACCATTCACCTTTGGTAGAGGTTTCTTCACTAGAGTGCTGGCCTGGATATCAGCAAGATCCAAGTTCAAATCCTCCCGTAGATATTTATGAGCTAAATGACCCAGAATGGCTTAACCCCAGTGTCTTCATCTTTCAAATGGAGTTGATGATGTTGTTGTGGATGATGATGATGATTGATGATGATGATGATGATTATGATGATGATGATGATGATGATGATGATACATGCCTTCCAAAGTTGTTGTAAGGATCAAATGAGATAATATATGTACTTTTCAAACTCTAAAATTCCATATAAATGTTAACCTTTAATATAAGTAAAATTAGAGGTTGGAACAAAAAAGAATAGAATAGAATAGAATAGAATAGAATAGAATAGAATAGAATAGAATAGAATAGAATAGAATAGAATAGAATAGGATAGAATAGAATGTAAACTAAAACAAAAATAGTAAGTCTTTTGTAGATGCATGTATAAGGACACAAACTTAAACTGATAAATTCATGGATGGGGAAACTTGCCAGATCAAACTGACAAGTATTTACCTATCAGGCAAAGCATCATTCTCCATACTGGAAGAACAAAGCCAAAATAAAAAACAGCTCTGCCCTCAATAGGCATATATTCTACTAGGTTTAGGGGGTTGGAGATGCAATAAGAACACAGAGAGGGGATGAAAGGGCATTATTTTTATCTGGTGTTTATTAGAAATAGAATTTTTATAATAATAAATTATGTTATTCATGGAATTCTGTCTTCTGGAAAGTCAATGTCTTAGGACTTGAAAGAATAACTTTGGGTCAACAGAATAAAGAAAAATAGGATTTACCAAAAGACAAATGAATTCATGGATAAAATGTTTATCATAGGATGGGTATTTAATAAATTCTTGGTGAATTAAGCTAAACCAAGGGAAACTACAAAGTCTCAAAGATGGAAGGGACCTCAGAAATCTTCCAGTCCAAACCATACCTGAACAAAAATTCTACTTCCATCATACCCCACAGCCCAACAGTAATCTTTCAACTCTTTCTTGGGTGATGTAGGGAAAGTGTCTTTAACCTTTTCAAGTGAGACAACAGAGAGGATAACACCAATCTCTCCTTTGATGCCCTAGTCAGACAGATCCCTGGGCATTATTGGAGTTTTTAAGAATGATAACTTTTATGTTCTTAGGTTTCAGAATGCTCTAGAAGACAAAAAGACCATCACCATCCATGAACATCTCCTTTTTCTGGTGTCATCTAAAAATACCTGGATACAGTACATACTGTAATTACCTCATTCCCCTGCCCATCAGGCCTAGCCACCTCCTACCTCCCGCTCACTAATAGCACAGTCCTGTATCACCTCCCACTCATCCACGCAACACAACTGACTGTAGCTGCTTTGGATACACTCATGCCTATATATATAGTCTCATATATAAATATATATGCAGACATATACTCATGTGCCTCACAAAATGCTTTTACAAAAGAGAGACAAAAAAAGTAGCCATCCCTGGTAAAGCTGGTGGGGAGGGCCATGCAATTGCCACTTTCCGATGTGATTTGATGCCCAGTACAGGTCCTGTCCGGAAGAGCACTGAATACCTCCAGACAAGAATGGTTTTTGACTTCCCTGACCCTAGGCAATTTAAGGCTCTATTTCCCAAGTTCAACACATTGCTGGATGCCTCATTTTTTTCCCCTTCTTCTAATGTTATGTTGAGCCACAAGTAATTTGAGAAAATTCAAGGGAAAAGGCTTAGCTCTATTTCCCTTTTTAAGGTTTACTTATCCATTTAGAGTCTGTTCAGCAGTCAGAAAATGACAGCAATTTCACTGCTATTTTTCAGTCATCAGCTCTTGAGGTGTTGACGCACCATTTGTGCTGATGGGGAAGGAGAGAGGAGAGAGAAAAGAGGAAAAAGGATGGAACCTGCTCAGGACCTGATCGCAATCAGAAGCAAGAGTAATTAATAACAATAATTAACTCATCTATGACTTGAAGTAGGGAGCTGACACTTGGGATTCCTTCACTCTTAAGGAGGGACCGCAATCTGAATGGATGCTAGTAGGAACAGCAATAGCAGTAACAGCAGTAGTGGTAAGTAGTGGTAGTAGTAGTAGTAGTAGTAGTAGTAGTAGTAGTAGTAGTAGTAGTAGTAGTAGTAATAGTAATAGTAAATAAAATTAGGAGGAGGAGGAGGAGTAAGAACAGCAATAGTGATGATAATTATAAACAGTTATGCCTTGACATGATTGGCACATCCTAATTCACAATAACTCTGTGATATGGGTAACACAGGGCTTACTCTCTACATGCTAAATAGGAAGAAACTGAATTACAGTTAAGGTGACAGAATCAAAGATACAGAGACAGAACTTAGAAAAATAATAACTAACATTTATATAAAATTTTAAAGTTTGCAAAGTATTTTACAAATATTATCGGTTTATTCTCACAACCATGGATGAAGAAACTGAGGCAGATAGCAGTTAAGTAACTTAGCCAGTATCTCACAGCAAGTAAGGGATAACTTAGGTTCGATTTGAATTCATGTTTTCCTGCCTCTAGGTCCAATATGTTATTCACTAAATCACCTTTCAGTTGTTTTCAATTGTGTTTGGGTCTTGTAATCCAATTCGGGGTTTTCTTGCCAAAGATACTGGAGTGTTTTGCCATTTTCTTCTCCAGCTCATTTTATAAATGAGGGAACTGAGGCAAATGGGGTTAAGTGACTTGTCCAGAGTCATTCATAGTAAATGACGGAGGTCAGATTTGAACTCCTCTGCTCCACCTCACTGCCCCTAAAATTACCTAGGTAATAAATGTTAGAGATCAAATTTAAAGTGAAGTTCTCCTCTTTCCTCCATATCATATGGGGACCCTAAGGTGAAATAACTAGTTTATGAGCTTCCCATTCACCCTCCCTCCCCATTTCATCCTTACACAGTGAAGCAAATGAAGCTATGAAGATCAGCTGAGACTGGAGATGAGGAGGCAGTTTATGAGCCATTGAAAGAGTCAACCATGATTCCAGAAAACTAAGGGAAAAAAGAAACCTGGCCCCTCATGGCAGCATGTTGAAGGACTAATATATGGGAAAAGAAACGCATTTTTGGATTTCACCAATTTGGAAATGTGTTGCTTTGCTTTACTGTGCTTATGCAATTGAAGGGTTCTTCTCCCTTCCATCCTTCATTCCTTTGTCCTTTCCTTTGTTCTTTTCTTTGTTCTTTCCTTTCTTTTTCCTTTTTTCTCAACCTAGGAAAGACTTTATCTCAAAAAGACCAAGGTTTTCCCACTTCATCCCACACCCTTGCCAGTCATCTTGACATGTTTTACAATGGACTCCAATGATTCTGCTCTTGAGTAGTCATTGGACCTCTTCCAGAACAAAGTATGAACAATAAGCAACACCTTCCTGCCCACTCTCTTTCCTTCTTTCTTCCTATCCTCCTTTCCTTCCTTCTTTCCTCACTGCTTTCCCTCTTTCTTTCTTCCCTTCTTCTTTACTTTCTTCCTCTCACTTTCCTTCTTTTCTTTCTTTCTTTGCAGCCTTTCTACTTTTCTTATCCTCCTTCCTTCTTTAATCCCTTTCTTCCTTTGTGTTCCTTTTTTGTCTCTTTTTTATTTTATTTTATTTTAAAATTTACATCATTTATTTATACATTACTAAAATAGTTTTGTTGTAAGAGTAAACATCATCCCCCCTCCCCCCACAAAAATAAAAAACCTCGCAAGAAATAAAGTGAAAGAAAGAGGGGGGGAAATGTGCTTCACTCTATGTTCCAATACCTTCAGCTCTGTCTCTGAGGCAGTGCATTCTTTATCATAAGTCCATCAGAGAAGTTACTTACACAGTTGATGTTGCTGATTGTAATTCCTTCCATCCATTTCTCCCCACTACCAATTATTATATGTTCTCTCTCCTTTCACTTTGTCCCTCATCAAAAGTGTGCTTTCTGCCTTCCTTCCTCTCTTCCTTCTTTTTCTACTTTCTGTCCATCCTTCCTTATTCCATTCTCCCTTCCCTCCTTCTTAGTTTGTGTGGGGGGATGAAGGAAAAAATGTTTGACAATTGATTTTTTTAAAAAATCAATTTTTAAAAAAATAACAACAAAAAAAGGACAGAAATGTGAACTTGGAGTCTGGGGGAGCCAGGTTCAAATCCCTCTTCAAATAATTACTAAGTGTATAACCACATCCCTTAACCATTCAAAGACTTAGTTTCCTCATTTGTAAAATGGGAGCAATAACAGCATCTACATATTGGAATGTTGGGAGGATTACATAAGATAAAGCATGTAAATCTCTTTGCAAATTATAAAATATTTAATACATGTTATAAAGAAATACATATGATTTATTATTAAACCACAAAATGACTTATACATGTATAAGATATTATAAGGTATTAATATTAACTCATCATCAACAGCATTAAGTTTTTTTTAAGTTGTTTCCTTCCCTCCAATAAGCTTAATAAAATGCACACATTGTTAGCTCATTAGTCTCTGGAGCAAATCTGAAAAAAAGAAGCATAAACATTCACATGGGAGTGGGGTGGGGAAATTTTTTGTTAAATGGGTCTAATTCAATTTAATAAACACAAGTGCTGTGTGCCAGGCATTTTCCTAAATAATGGGGATACCCAGTCCCTGTCCCTGAGGAGATTACATTCTAAGGAGGGAATTTGTTGTTTAGTTATTTCTTTCAGTTGAGTCTGCCTCTTTGTGACCCCCATCTGGGGTTTTCTTGGCAAAGACACTGGAGTGGCTTGTCATTTTTCTCTCTCCAGTTCATTTTACAGAGGGGGAAAATGAAGCAAAGAGAGTAAAGTGACTTGTCCAAGGTAACATAGCTAGTGTCTAAGGCCAGATTTGAACTTAGGCTTTCCTGACTTCAGGTCTGGTCTTCTATCTACTGCAATACTACCTCCATGCACACAAGCAAAAGGAATCTGTAAAAACAGAGAGTGGGAGAGAAGGTATTGGGTTCAGGGTAATGTTGATTGTCAGATCCAAAGAGATCAGCTGCTGGGAAATAGTTGGGTTGTGAGGGCTCTTTAGATAGAGGCTCTGGAAGGAGTTTTTGGTCCCATCTTCCTGTCCTCCAATCAGAGGCAGAGAAATTCTTGAAGGTTTTCATTAAGGTATCAGTTCCAAAATGGATGAAATCCAGGATGATGATGAACTTTCTTATAATGAGATTTTCTTAACAGTGGGCTGATAGAAGAATCCAAGAAACACAAGTATTATTAAATAATCATTATAATTTTATTGGTTATTAGTTAAGTTTATTCCCCAAATCTGTGTTTCAAAAGCTAAAGGAACCCCTGAAAGATAGGTTAAGTGACTTTTTCTATTAGCCAAGGCATTTCTATTATATACAAGTCAGGACTTTTCAAAGGTTAGATTTGTTCTCCTGAGTCCCAGAAGGCAGACCTGGACATAATTGTGGTGAAGAGAGCATTGGATTTGAAGTTGAGAGACTTAGGGTTGAATGCCAGCTACATCAACTACTCCTGCCTGGATAGCTGAGAGCTTAGGTCCTTTCCTACTTTAAAGTCCTAGACTTGGAAAGCAGTAGGGTTCGTTTCTCCTTATGTAACTAGGAAAGTCCATCCCTCTGGGTCTCATTTTCTTTTTTAATCTGAAAATGAAGGAGTTGAACTAAAACCCTTTGCAAGTCTAACTTTGCGAGAAGAAAAGTCTTCCTAACAAGAACTATCCGAAAAGGAGATCTGATCTTCACCCAAAGGAGTAATCTCCTTTTACAAAATTCCAAAGTGGTTATCCAACCACTGTTCAAGCAAGTCCAGTGATGAGAAAGTCATTACCTCATCAGTTAACCCATTCCGCTACCAGACAACTCCAACTGGTAGAAAATTCTCCTTTGAATCAATCAAACATTTTTAAGGCCTCCTATTAAGGTCAGGCACTGAGTCCTAGGGATACAAAAAAAGGCAAAAGATAGTCCCTGCCCTCAAGAAGTTTACAATCTAAAGGGGGCACAACATGTAAACAAATATAAATAAAGCAAACTATACATAATAAATAAGAAATAATTGACAGAGGGGAGGCCCTGGAACTAATAGGAGTTGGGGAAGCCTTCCTGAAGAAAGTGTTATTTTAGTTGGGACTTAAAGGAGGCTAAGGGAGATCAGTAGGCAATAATGTCCCTTTTCTGTGTCTCGAATATATTAACCAGGTCTAGAATACACTCCTTTCTCCTCTTCACTTCTTAATCATATTATTTTCTCTTAGTACTTATCTCAAGCATCATTAATGCTAATGTTTCCCCATCAAAATATTTACCGTATATTTATTTGTCTGTATCTTAATAGCACACATTCTCAGTCAATAATAAAAATGTTTTTTGAAGGAAAAGACTATTCCATTTTTTAACCTTTGTATTCTTGAAACCCAATATGGTTTCTGGCTCATAATAGGTTCTTTTTAGTACCTGTTGAAGGAAATGGAATCAGATTCTACTGTACTTTACAAGGATCTCTAAAACCATCCTTTAAAATGTCTAGCAAAAATATCATTGATCAGGTAGCTATGAATGCATCTCCTATCTCTCCGTTCTCTTACCATTTGGCCCAGGCTATATGTTTAATTATTTTAATATTGTCGCAAAAGGCCAGAACTTTAATGGCCATCATACCTCTTCCTTGAATTCATTCCAATTTGCTGAGTTAGTGTCCTGTTGATTGAGTTACAGTGAGAATCTGTCAGATTTGTCATCATGGCTCTCCACATGGAAATCATATTTAGACCCAGATCTGACCAGGCAAGGCTTAGGAGAGGAGACTAGTAATAAGAACCTTTGCCTCATAACACATATGTCCTCTGGGTTTCTCTGTTCCTTGAAAATGCAAACAGTTCATTACCAAGCAATTACTAAGAGTAGAGACGTGGGTGACTTGGATCTATGATGATAGTTTCTTAACTAATTAGATTGCCTAAGGGAGTTCTGTCTACCATATTACTGTAGAAGGTGGTTGGGTGGAGGCAGCAATATGACAGGGGATGGCTGAAGGATGAGGTGCTGGGTAAGAATGACATGAACAGAAACCAGAAGACCAGTTTTTCAGCCAGAGGCAACAGAACTCAAAACAAAAGAACAATTAGGCATTATAAGGTCTCCAACTTCTCTCCTGGTCAAGCAACTGGAGGCTGGAACAAAGGAAATGACACTGAATTTTTGGAACGACATGATTAAGTTGAAAAGAGAGAAGTATCCCAGGGAAATGATACTAAGAAGATGAAGACCCTTGAGCTCAGTCCAGACAAAGGTTACTGGAAGGAACGCCATGGCCCTACAAAAAGAATATTAGATTTGGAGTCAGAGGATCTAAGAGAAATGGCCATGGGGAATAATAGTTTAGCAGCTCAAGCAAGTGACAAGTATTTACAAGGCCCTGAGAAATTTAAAGTAATCTCTATTTCCTCTAGAATTAAGTACAAGCTTCTCAGCCTGGCATTTCAAGCCCTCCCCCATTTGGCTGCCACTTATCCTTCCGATCTTATTTTATATCCCACCCCTTCACATACTCTCCATTTGTCAGGGTTCCCTGTTGAGCCAAAAGAGGCTTTGCAGAAGAATTAGATGAGCCAGTTCGGGACAGCATCAATAAGCCCTTTGATTTGGCAAGTTTAAGGGAAGTCCACCTGGCTTAACTGCTCAAATCCAAGGTAATAGGAGGCTACAACAAGAGGAAGGTTTTCAGAGAGTCCAATGGCCTCTCCTGACCTACACATATCTGTGCTGAGCACAGGACCCAAAACAAGGCCAGCCTTCACATTAAGGCTATGACTAACACTTCCATAGCTCAACAAGACTAGAATTACAACATAGGATTTCACCTGGGACCTCAGGAACAAAGGTCTTCAGACCATATAGCTCAAGGAAAAGGGACTCCATGATAATCTGGTTAATGAGACTACTTTTGATAATGGTTCTATCAAGCTTCCCTTGGGTCTCCTGGATTCATGCTTCAGGTGCCCTTTCCCACACAAAACCCTTCCTGATCCTGCCAGATGTTAGTCTATCTTTTGAAGTTGCTTCCTATTTATTTATTCATTTCTATGGTATATCTCCCCATTCCCCAACTCTGGTAGTTTGTAATCTCCTTGATGCCAGATCCTGTTGTTTTGTTTTGTTTGGGGGTGAGTTGACTGTCTAGCTCCAACATCTTGGCAGGCTCCTTGGTACATAATAGGTTCCTAATATTTTTTAAATTAAAGTAGAGGGCTAACCTGGGAGCGCTTTTTTGAGAAAACAATATTGAGCAAGGTCTCAAAAGAAGGTAGACTTGAGAGAAGGTAAAGGGTACTCCAGGAGGGAAGAACAATATGAGATCCAAGTTCATTTCTATCTAATTTAATAAACATTTATTAAGTATCTACTAAACGCTGGTCTGAATATTGCTAAGGGCTGGGGGAAAAGAGTCAAAAATGAAAACAGTCTCTTCACTCAAAAAGATAGCACTCTAAACAATCAGGGACAATTTTAGGGTATCTGTGATGGAGAATACCATCTGTATCCAAAGAGGGAATTGTGGAATTTAGACAAAGAGCAAAGACTATTAACTTTAATTTTTTAAAATGTTATCTTATTATGAAATTTTGCTATCTCTTATATTTTATTTTTTCCTTAAGGATATGATTTCTTTCTCACCTCATTCAATTTGGATCAATGTATATGGCATGGAAAAAATATAAAGACTATCATACTGCCTTCTGTGGGGGTGGAGGAAGGAAATGAAATGGGGGGAGGAACTGTAAAATTAAAAAAAATATATTTAAAAAAGATGACACTCTACTGTGGGAACATAAACATGAGGATAGAAATGAGAAAGATAAAGTTTGTGCAATCATGGCAAAATTCTTTCCTTCTCCAGATCTCTTTTTTTTTTCATTGCTTAACTGATCACATTGGTCTGGATGGCCTATAAGGTCTTTTCCAGCTCTAAACAAAAATAGCAAAATTCTAGGACTTTAATAATTCTAAGACTGTAAAAGGGATATTAAAGAAGCAGGTAGAACAGAAGGGTCCTATTAGAAAGCAATAAGTCTCTGGGTTCAGAGATGATGCTCTGATGAGTTGGTTATGTATGTAGCACCATAGAGAGCTAAGGGAAAACCAAATGGAGAGTGAGTGGATTTGGAAAGAAGACTTGGTTGACTAAATGAATGCAAACCAGACTGGGAGTTGAGGGTGGGGTATCACAGGAGTAAGAAATAGTGGGAGGCACACATGGAACTCCTCTCCAGCTCTCCGTTAGCTGGGCTGATAACTCAGGGCTAATTGTACACATTTCTAATGCTGCTTCTGCTGGGGAGGGGGGGGCTGATAAAAATGTTCTCTTAACATTTTTGAAGTTCATTGACATGGCAAATGTTCAATAACTATATTTAACTGTCATTGCAAATTCCCAGCTTTTGAGACATGTAAAATTGGCAATTTAGTGTCCTTAACAGGATTTGTTTTTTTAACTGGTGGGAGAGATGTAGTACCAAGGAGATGATCCTCTGTCCCATGATTAGTTGATTCTCTTCTTCCCTTTACTTCTGTCCCTTCCTTCCTCCCACCTCCCTCCATCACTCTCTTCCCCCATCTCCAACCCTTGCTTCCTCCTCCTCGACTTCTTTCCCTCTCCCTTTTCCTCTCTCTCTCTCTCTTTCTGTCCCTTCCTTTCTCCCACCCTACCCTTTCCTCCCTCTACCTCTTTATCCATCTCACTTCATCCCTTCCATCTTTTCTCCCATTCTTCCTCTATCTTTCTTTCCTCTCCGTCCTCTCCTCCCTCCATTCCTTCTTCCTTCTTGATACATCCTTTCCCCCTTTCATCCTTTCCACTTCATTTCATCCTTTCCTTCCTATGCTGTCCTCCTTTTATTCCTGTTTTCCCTTTAGCCTCTATCCTTTCTTCCCCATCCCTCCTCCCTGCAGTCCTTCCTCCTCTCACCATCCTTTTCTCCCTTCATGCCTTCCTCCTTTCCATCCTCCTTCTTTCATACTTTCCTCCCTGTCCTCTCCTCTTTATATCATTTCCATTTTCCCTTTCTCCCTCCATTCTTTCTTCGCTGTCCTCTCCTCCCTCCAATCCTTTCTCCTTCTTTCTCTCATTTCTTCTTCCTTTCATCCTTTCTTTCCTGTCCTCTCCCTTCCTATCCCTTCTCCTTCTTTTGCTCATTTCTTCCTCCTTTCATCCTTTCTTTCCTATCCTCCCCATCCTATCCTTTCTCCTTCTTTCTCTCATTTCCTCCTCCTTTCATCCTTTCTTTCCTGTCCTCTCCCCTCCTATCCTTTCTCCTTCTTTCTCTCATTTCTTCTTCCTTTCCTTCTTTCTTCCCTGTCCTCTCCTCCCTCCTATCCTTTCTCCTTCTTTCTCTCATTTCCTCCTCCTTTCCTCCCTGTCCTCTCCTCTTTCTATCCTTTCCATTTTCCCTTTCTCCCTCCATTCTTTCTTCCCTGTCCTCTCCTCCCTCCTCTCCTTTCTCCTTCTTTCTCTCCTTTCTTCCCTGTCCTCTCCTCCTCCTATCCTTTTTCCTTCTTTCTCTCATTTCCTCCTCCTTTCCTCCCTGTCCTCTCCTCTTTCTATCCTTTCCATTTTCCCTTTCTCCCTCCATTCTTTCTTCCCTGTCCTCTCCTCCCTGCTAGCCTTTCTCCTTCTTTCGCTCATTTCTTCCTCCTTTCCTCCTTTCTTCCCCTGTCCTCTCCTCCCTCCAGCCCTTTCTCCATCCCTCCCTCCCTCCCTCCCTCCCTCCCCCAAAGCTCCATCCTCCCTCCCTCCACTCCCATTGGCCAATCCCGACAAGCAGAAACCTAAGTCAGGGTGAAGTTTTGCTCCTTGTGTCTACTCTCAGACATGTGAGCAGCAGCTCTGGGAGTCCGAGGATGGCTGTGTAACGGTCCTGGGGGTTCCAGCTGGCCCCTGGCCGCCACCTCCCTTCTCCCCGCAGAGACCCCCTTCTCCCCACGCCCCTGGTCCTGCAGCATCCGCAGGCTGGCTGGGCAGCGGAGGATGCTAGGAGGCCGGCATGCAGCCCTGCAGCCTCCCCTGCCAACGCGGCCCTCCACACACACACACACCACACACACACACACACACACACACACACACACACCCTTAAATAAAGCATCCTGGCTGCCTTCCTTCGGCCCAGAGCACGCAGACAAATGGTGCGGATGTGCAAGGTGTCGCTGGGATTACCAATGACGCGCTGATGGCTGCTCCAGCCATCTCCCTGCCCGGCTCCCTCTGACTCACTGTCTCCCTTCGGAGGCTCCTCTCGCGTCATTGAGGGACCGCGAGTTATTCACAGATCACTGACTAAAGGCAAACTTGAGCTCCCTGCCTGAATCCCCCAGGTCCTATGAAAAGGACTGAGGTCACTGGCAGCCCGCCCTGCAGCTTCTGATCAATAGTTACAAGGAAGGGAAAAGGAAACAACAGCTCTCCGCTCTCCCCCCACTCCTTCTTTCCTTCTCTTTCCTTTTCTTCTTAGATGTGATTTTCTTTTGCAAATGAGAATTCTCCTCTGACCCTTTTCTGGGGAGGAAAACAAAGTCTATGGAAATCCTTCTCTGGATGGAAAGACAATGTATCCTGAAGTTGGTAAGCAACACGTTTCCCAAGTCTGTCATTTGGTAAATGGAAAAGAATGAAAAAGGGGGTGCTTCTCAGCTGGAGCTGCCCCCAGATTCTGCTTGGCCTTCAGAGGACAGAACCAGTATCACTGGAGGGTCAGTTGGAAGGATGGCCAAGACCTCGATTTCAGCTCAATCCAAGGCAGAACCTCCTCTTTTCCAGAGAGAGCTGTCCAATCACAAAATGATGGAATGAGCACCCTGTCAGTGGAAGAGGCCAACAGAAGACTAGATGATCTATTTTCAGAGATGTTGGCAGAGGGAATTGATTCACCCAGTGAGATGATTATACAAATAAAAGAAGAGCCTTTAATGAACAGAACTGAATAAGAACTGACATTTATATAATGCTTTACATTTTCCAAAGTGCTTCATAAATGATGTGTTATCATCTGCATCTGTATTTGAGAATCAAAAAAAAAAAAAACCCTCCGAGAGAGGTGGTAGTAGCCACCCTATTGTACAGACATAAAAATTATGGCCGGGAGAGATAAGTAATTTGCCTGCCCAGGGGAACATGACTAAGAAACATCTAAAGCAGAATCTAAATCTAGTCTTTCCTTGCTCTGAGTCTATTGCTCTAACCATTGCACAATATTGTCTCTCCTGGATTCCTTAGAATCTTCTAAAGATTCTAGTACTTCCCTACATAAACATCAGCCATGAATATGCCTCACCCACCCATCGCAATGGAGACACCAATAAAACTCATAAAATTAATTGTACCTACTTCTGAAATAGAATCTTCCTCAATCTCAGCCAAATCCCTTGAACTGAAAAGTTCTTTTGTTGTTTACAAGATATTTTCCCCCAAAAAAGAAAACTACTGATGTCCTTTAGTCACCCCTTTCTTTTTCAAGTCAACTTTCAAGAAGATATAACTTTACAACTATTCCAAAATGCATTTTAACAAGGCAAGGTGTTGAGCAGAAGAGTATCTGAAAAAGGAAGAACTATGACAAAATTCAAAATTACTCTGAGTCTCCTCTTTCAGAATCATGGGTGCTATATACTAAGGACAAATTTCTACTGTGAAACCAACAACCAAGCATCTCAGACAAGCTAATGAATCTTCAGGTGCACCATATGTCTTACCCACCGCCCATCATCACCAGGGTCTTTCCAGAGTTGGCATATATTGGTATTTACCTCTCTGAACACATACTGGTTTTCCTCAGTAGAATAAAAGCTTTGTGAGGGCAGGAACTGGCCATTTTTATCTTTATATACCCAGTGCCCACCAGAGTAGACACTTATTAAATGCTTTTCAAATTGAATCAAATTGGCTGGCTGAAGAGAAAGACTTTTGTCGCATGATCTCAACTCACTTGGCAAGGCTTTTAGCAGATCCCACTCAATTTTATTTCTGTGCTAATCAAAAACTGCTCAAATGTATTTTAAGCATTTGGTTAGCAAAGAAAATCCTACTCTCCAATCATTAAGACTGGTCCTGCAAATGATGAGACCAATGGACAGTTTCATTTCTCTGGGTATCTCTGTGGATGATGCTGCAAAGAAACGATCATAGGAATAGCAGTCCCTAATAGTTATATCATTTTGCATAGAGTACCTCATTTGAACCCCACAAGAACCCTATGAAATAGAGAGGTAACAAGGCCATGATGGAAGAAACCCTGGATCTAAAGTCACAGGGTCTAGATTTAGATTTCAGCTCTGTTCTTTCTTGTCTATGTGACTTTGAATCATTTTCCCTGGACTTTATCTTCCTCATCTGTAAAGTGAAGGGGTTGGATCAGGTGGTTTCAAAGATGTCTTTTAGCTCAAATCTATTGATTCCATGAGTACATAAAATAATACAATATTCATCAAACTTTTTAAAATTAATTAAATAATAATAATTTATATACTGCTTTAATAGTTTCAAAATATTATGAGGGTTGTCTCATTTGATTCACACAACAGCTCTTATATAAGTGCTTTTATCCCTCTTTTACAAATGAAGAAACTGAGGCAGACAGAGGTTAAATGACTTGTCCAGGATCACCTAGCCAGGAAATAACTGAGATTCTTCTACCAAGTCCAACTATCTATCCACCATCTCACTTAGCTCTCTTCCACTTTTAAAAGTCATAGGATCATATATCTATAACATGAAGAGACCTCAGAGAGCACCCAGCCTAATCCTTGAATTTTAGGACTAAGGACCCCAGTGCTCAGAGGAATAGGGAGACTTGCCCAAAGTCATAGAGCTGCTCAAATGACAATGTCAGGCAGGATTTGAACACAGGATTTGATTCTAATCCTATTGCCTCTACTATCTAGAGATAATGTAGGCAAACCCATAAATAGT